>NW_027551630.1:170000-173218 GCF_051989575.1 Stigmatopora nigra | reverse complement strand
TCTCTCACTCCCGCTCTCTCTCCCGTCTCTCTCTCAGTCCCTCTCTCTCATCTCCCTCATCTCTCTCTCCCTCTCTCTCTCCCTCTCTCTCTCTCTCTCTCCCTCTCTCTCTCTCCCTCTCTCTCACCTCCCTCTCTCTCCTCTCCCTCTCTCTCTCTCATCTCTCTCTCTCTCTCTCTCCCTCCCTCTCTCTCCCTCTCTCTCTCTCCCCTCTCTCATCCTCTCTCTCTCCCTCTCTCTCTCTCCCTCTATCTCTCTCCCTCTCTCTCTCTCCCTCTCTCTCTCTCCCTCTCTCTCTCTACTCCTCTCTCTCTCTCCCTCTCTCTCTCTCCTCTCTCTCTCTCCCTCTCTCTCTCTCCCTCTCTCTCTCTCCCTCTCTCTCTCCCTCTCTCTCCTCTCCCTCTCTCTCTCCCTCTCTCTCTCTCCTCTCTCTCTCTCCCTCTCTCCCTCTCTCCTCTCCTCTCTCTCCCCCTCTCCTCTCCCCCTCTCCCTCTCCCTCCTCTCCCTCTCCCTCTCCCTCTCCATCTCTCTCCCCCCCTCTCCATCTCTCTCCTCCCCTCCCTCTCCATCTCTCTCTCCCCCCCTCTCCATCTCTCTCTCCCCCCTCTCCATCTCTCTCCCCCCCTCTCCATCTCTCTCTCCCCCCCTCTCCATCTCTCTCCCCCCCTCTCCATCTCTCTCCCCCCCTCTCCATCTCTCTCCCCCCCTCTCCATCTCTCTCCCCCCCTCTCCATCTCATCCCCCCCCCTCTCCATCTCTCCCCCCTCCTCTCCATCTCTCTCCCCCCTCTCCATCTCTCTCCCCCCCTCTCCATCTCTCTCCCCCCCTCACCATCTCTCTCCCCCCTCTCCATCTCTCTCCCCCCCTCTCCCATCTCTCCCCCCCCTCTCCATCTCTCCCCCCCTCTCCTCTCCATCTCTCCCCCCCTCTCCATCTCTCTCCCCCCCTCTCCATCTCTCCTCCCCCCCCTCTCCATCTCTCTCCCCCCCTCTCCATCTCTCTCCCCCCCTCTCCATCTCTCTCCATCTCTCTCCATCTCTCTCCATCTCTCCATCTCTCTCTATATCTATATATATATTTTTTTTTATTAAAATAAAATAAAAAATGTGAAGCTCTGAAGCCGCAATGGTGGAACCGCGAAGTAGCGAGGTCCCACTGTATATATCCCAGCAGTCACTGCGCAGTACTTTTTCTACGGGGAAAATAGTAGAGTGGGGGCTGCTTGCCGTATTTTTGAGAGCTGTAGAGGATGTGTACCCCAGGTGTAGGGAACCTATGGCTCAGGTGCCACATATGGCTCTTTTGTTGGGTGTATATGGTTCTCCACTAACCTTTGAGGTAAAATAAGCCAACTGCTGCGGAGAAAGCGCAGGAATAGAAGAGTCACGTTGGTATTGTGGCATTGACACTACCCCCAGCGCCTTATCTTTTTTTTCATTACACTCTTTTGCATGGATTCTCTCATGTCAAAATAATTCAGACTTTCTGTACTTTAAAAGTGGTGAAGTCACTAAAAAATGCACGCATTTTCATGTATGTTGACTTTTGAATTCGGAATATGGCTCTCAAGGATTAACATTTAAAAAAATATGAATTGTTTATGGCTCTTTCCATTAAAAGGTTCCCGACCCCTGGTGTACCCTATCGACTGATTTATTTTATTTTATCGTCATAACAATATCAGTATTGGTCCATATATAAAGCGCACTGGATTATGAGGCGCCCTGTCTATTTTGGAGAAAATTTAAGACTTAAGTGCGCCTATTAGTCGTGAACATACGGAAATCGCTGCCATGTGTATACGTGGTGTAAGAAAAGCTTATCATTAAATGTGTGCACAATTATTCCAACAATAATTTGGTCTTTTGCTCAAATGTTTTAAACTCTTGTTTGTTTGGTTCTCTCATGCCAGGAGTCTTTTGGCAGTGCCAGTGGTTTTCAAGCTACCAGCAAAAAATCTCTGATGTTTCTACTTAAGTTTCTCTCTGACTTGGTTCCGTTTGAACCCCAACAGTACCTTAAGGTAAGCTTATGCACGTTGAGTTCTACATGCAGTCATCATTTATTGATACATACTGTCGTGTGAAACAGTTAGGGCACCCCTGATAATTCTCAAGATTTCCGATATTCGAAGTCCGAATCGGCTGAGGGAATCACAGTCCGAGTCCGAATCTCCAGCCCACAAATAAACACACTTTCTGTACATCCTATAATTTTCATTTCACCTTTTAAATATCACTGTTTGTCTGCTATATTATATATTTAACTGAAATTGCTGAATCAAACAACTGATGATTTACAAAGGAAAATCTTGAAAATGATCAAGGGTCCCAAATATTTCATACGACTATATTATTTTTTTTAATATCACCTGACCAGCCAATTTTCATGTGAGTTCAGTATAGATTGTTAAACTTAATATTGACAACAAAAAATAATCTTAATTTCCACATACAAGATACACATCCTCCACCCTCCATATGTGCCTATGAAGTACCATAGTCTTCTGATGGAGTATGTCTCCCTGGCCAAGACAAGACTTGCTGATCTTAAGGTAAATGTAAGGAAAAATAATACTTTTGTGTTCTTCACTATTATTCACACTTATTTGTTTTAGACCACTTGGATGTTAGATTTGGTTGTGAATATATGTCTACTTTTCCAGGGATCGTTGCAGAAGAAGGGTCTGGATGAGATTGTTTCTTGTGCTGAAGATGCATCAATCAAGGTAGAGTACATCTTGAGGAGTGAATGTGCCCTGAAATGCTTTAACAAGTGCATTTAAATTGATACAATACAATTTTTTGACACAACTCCATTAAACAAAGGCTAAACGTGCCTTTGCCACCCAATAAAACAATCTCCAAAAATATGGTAAACCCATAATAACCTGCAGATTTTGCACTCTTCTACCCTGCTATAAATTGGATTTCTATGGTGTTGTTACCACCAGAACGTTATGCCATTGCCTTTAAATTAATACCCTTTTGCCAATAAATCAAGATTGTTGGCAGTTGCCATTAAAACGAAATCCTCCAAGTATAACAAATCTCTCCCCTCTTAACAAAACCCTTAGTTCGTCTGTTATTTCGTTCCCATTTGTGAATGCCCTTTGCCTTCTAATCATTCTGCCAAGACTCTTTTTTTGGAAAGAGGTCCAGCGTGTGTGTGTGTGTGTGTGTGTGTGTATGTATATATATATTGTATTAATATATAGG
>NW_027551630.1:140000-167500 GCF_051989575.1 Stigmatopora nigra | reverse complement strand
TGATGGCTGTTGGGAAAAAGCTGTCCTTGAGCCTGTTTGTCCGTGCTTTGTAGGACCTGTAGTGTCTGCCAGATGGAAGCAACTGGAACAGGCCGTGTCCAGGATGGTATGGGTCCCCAACAATGGACCCGGCTCTTCTGAGGTACCGGGGGTTGGCAATTGGATTGGATAACTTTATTCATCCCGTATTCGGGAAATTTCTTTGTTGCAGTAGGAAGAGGGTGAGGATGCTGAAATAGGAAAGGCATTTTACACAAATAGGTAGTTAATAGTAAGTCAATAAATAAATACATGAATAAATATATAAATAAGTAACCGTGTTGCTGAAATATATATATACATACACATACATATACATAGAAGCACATGTGTACTATATGAGAATTCAGTAGGACCTACTGAGTAGGTCCTAACCCACAGCCTTTTTTTGGTTAAAGAGCCTGACAGCTGATGGGAGGAAGGATCTGCGGAAGCACTCCTTCCTGCAGTGAGGGTACCGCATTCTACTGCTAAAAGAGCTTCGAAGGGACTCCACCGACTCGTGCAGGGGGTGGGAGATGCTTTCCATGATGGATCTCATCCTGGTCAGCATCCTCCGCTCTCCCACTTCCTCCACAGAGTCCAAAGGACAGCCCAGAACAGAGCTGGCCCTCCTGATCAGCTTGTTCAGCCTGTTCCTGTCCCTCTCCGTGCTCCCACTTCCCCAATAGACCACTGCATAAAACACAATAGATGCCACCAGAGTGTCATAGAAGGTCCTCAACAGTGACCTGCACACTCCAAAGGACCGTAGGCTCCTCAACAGGTAGAGGCGGCTCTGGCCCCTTCTGTACAGGGCATCTATGTTTGTGGACCAGTCTAGTTTGCTGTTGAGGTGAACACCCAGGTACTTCAAATTCTCCACAATTTGAATGTCATTACTCTGGATGTTCACCTGAGTGGTCTGTTGAGGTGTCCTCCGAAAGTCAACGACCATTTCCTTTGTCTTACTGGTGTTGATGTGCAGGTGGTTTTGCCTACAACAGTCGACAAAGGCTGTGATGACTCCCCTGTACTCCAGGTCGTTCCCGTCAGTCAATCGTCCAACAATGGTGGTGTCATCGGAGAATTTCTGGAGGTGGCAGGTGTCTGTATTATGTTTAAAGTCTGAAGTGTAGAGGGAGAAGAGGAGTGGGGAAAGCACTGTGCCTTGTGGGTCCCCCGTGCTGCAAGTTACCACATCAGACGTACAGTCCTGGAGTCTCACATATTGTGGTTTGTCGGTGAGGAAGTCGATGATCCATGTGGCTAGGTGGTTCCTTACTCCAGCCACCTCCAGTTTCCCTCTCAGAAGGACCGGCTGAATGGTGTTGAATGCACTGGAGAGGTAAAAAAAACATCATTCTCACCGTGCTTCCCGAGTTCTCCAGGTGAGAAAGAGACCTGTGCATCAGGTAGGTGGTAGCATCTTCCACACCAATGCCTGGACGATAGGCGAACTGCAGAGGGTCCAGCTCTGCATTCATCAGGGGGCTCAGGTGGTTGAGGATGATCCTCTCCAGTGTCTTGATCAGGTGAGAGGTTAGTGCTACCGGCCTGAAGTGGTTTGGCTCCCTGGGGTTCGCAGTCTTTGGGACTGGGACCACGCAGGAAGTTTTCCACAAGGTGGGGACCTTCTGCAGACTGAGGCTGAGGTTGAAAATATGCAGAATCACTGTGCCAAGCTGATCTCAGTAGTCTGGAGCTGAGGCCGTCTGGACCGATATCCTTCCTTGCCTCGATCTTCTTTAGTTGTTTTGTCACCTGATCGACAGTGATGCAGAGACCGGTGGAAGAGGGGGAGGAAGAGAAGAACGAGGGGGGAGAGTTGCTTCTGGTCTGGGGGGTCAGGGGAGTAGGGGCAGGGCTGAATCTGTTAAAGAACTGATTCAGTTCATTGGCCCACTCCCCGTCTCCGGACTCCGGGCCTCTCCCACTGTTGCCTCCATGGCCCGAGATGGTCCTCAAGCTCCTCCAGACCTCTTTGGAGTTGCTTCTCTAGCCTCCTCCTGTAGCTGGTCTTTCCCCTCCTTATCTCTCTCTTCAGATCCTTCTGGACCGTTTTGAGACTCTCCTTCTCCCCAGACCTAAAAGCCCTTTTCCTCTTGTTCAGGAGGGTCCTTAGATCCCTGGTGACCCACGGCTTATTGTTGGAGTAACAACGGACCTTCTTGGAGAGTACGATGTTCTCGACACAGAAGTTAATGTAATCTGTGATGCAGTGGGTCAAGTTGTCGATGTCTTGATCTTCTGGGCAGTGTTAATCACCCTCTGCATAGCTTTTTTGTCTGCTGCCGTGCTTCTGGCATACCACACTGTAGTTTTTGTTTTGTGTTGTTTACGTCTGAGGGTGAGCAGTTTTCATGGAATTTGTTTTGTGATCCATTTGTCACTCAACTACAATAATCCTTTTGGTGACCCTTGCTGACCCATATCACTGATAAAAAAACTACCTAAAACACTTTGGCAAGACACGGTTCAAATGAATTTGTCAAGAACCAGTACAAATATATTTATTTTACTTGCTTTTTAATATTAAACAGCCATCTTTAATCTTAGAGAAAATATCAGATCATATGTTCTTTGAGTTTTAGCTTTTGTGATGTAGTACTGCCTCCCGCTGGACATATTTCTAAATACTAAGTGCCTTGGACAGCGGGGCTTAGAGAACAATACCATGCCATTGAGCACACTTTTACTTCTAGTTTAATTTTAAATAATTTCCCATTATTTTGGGAAATGTATTTTTTCTGGAGTACGATTTTTACTATTCTCTACTATTTCTTCTGTTCTGAATGCCCTTATTATTCCTAAATGAATAATATCTGTAATGGGCCGTATATGGCCCCTGGGCCGAGGTTGAAAAACATGTACACACATGCCCGGGGGCAGGGCGAGCGCGCGCGACGCAATGCCGGTCGGCCGACTAGCCGGTCGGCCGACTAGCCGGTCGGCCGACTAGCCGGTCGGACGACTATCCGTTCGACTAACTATACGTTCGACCAAACGCCCCCTCGGCGAACTGTCCTTCGGCCAAACGTCCAAATCGTCTGGTCGCGATATTTTTGACCAAGCAGATTTGATCACTTTTTCTATTAACCCATAATAAAGTAATAAAATAACCACACTTCATGAATGTTTTTTTGACAAAGTATCTGTTCCAATCACTCTGTCATAGAAAAATCTGAGTTGTAGAAATAACTCAAAATTCAAGAGAGCCATGACATTATGTTCTTCACAAGTGTATGTAAACTTTTGACCACAACTGTAATGGCACCCTTACAGCAGTTAAACCACATAACCTTAAAATGCATACTAATCAAGGACTCCAAATTCATTCAACAATAAGCATTTTATTACAACCAGTTGTTTCCAATAAAAATACTCCACTCTAGTAGAGTTAGAGAATTTAACTTTATATTGTCTTTGTTATTTGTTCATCTCCTTTTAACCTTTTTAATCAATTACAAAAACAATTGACAGTTAATTTCAGTCCTTGTCATTTTCTACCTGCTTTTAGTAATTAAAGTTTTGTTAGAATACCCCGCATCCTTGTCCATTGCCTGCTTCCCCGCATTTGGGTCCTGCTTGTACCTGCACACTCGACGTCGCCAAAGATGTAACATGGGTATGTTTAGTTGGTATTTTTCAAGCCAGTTATTCACGCTCGTAATTGTATCTTTGGGTTCCATGTTTTTTGTCTTTCGTTTGGACATAGAATGGCATCAATAGCATACACTTGGCAAGTGACAGTTGAAGGAGAACAAACAGCCTGTCAGATCATTTATGTAAAGACTGAAGAGCATTGGACCTACCACTGACTCCTGTGGTACCCCAAGACTTATTCCGCAAAAGGGCCCGCTGCTTCTTTTTATCCGTACTTGTAATTTTCTTCAAACAAAAGATCCTGCTTTTACCACACTTGGAGGGAAAAAAACACAAAAAACACTGTGGGAACTCTGTGATGACGAACAGTGTTCCAAAATACATAAGAGAATCTTGAAACATGGATGGTGGTTGATGTGAGAATGACAATGAAAGTCTAGTAAATTGTAGCGAGATTATGAAGTGAGAATCAATGTATCTGCGACAATTTCAAAATAGAATAACGCATAGGGGAAATGTATTGACGTTTGGGAGGAATTTCATAACTTGGATCTTGTTTTCATATCTTGAGGTACTCATTTGCACATAAAAAGCTTTCGTAACCTAAAAATGTTGTACCTAGAGACATTTGTAAGAGGAGGTACAACTGTATTAGACTATCATGTCCAAACATTCATAAACTGATGACCTTGTGTATAATCTGGATGTCTAGTAAATTTTTGCCCCATATTTTCCTTGTATGTGGACCGTAGTTCCAGACTGCACAAGATGTGGAAAGAGCTTCATCTCATTTTGAGATTACGGGGAATATCTCTTCCGTTGTTATGGAGACCAGGTACTCTGCATCAATTTATCAGCAAATTTGTCACTATAATATTAGAAGTTAAGTCTGGTCTTTTAAATTGCCTTACTTTTAACAAATTAAATAACTCCTTAATATATTATCTTATCCTCAGTATTTTTCGACGGGCGTATTTCCTCACAGTTTCTTCCCGCTCTGATGAAACCAAGACTGGTAAGTGTTTTTTCATCAATACTATAGTTTTACCCAGTACTTCTGGCAATTTTCTTGTAAAGCTTTTAGTTTTGACACCTAAATTAATGGTCCACTGTGAACAAAACTATATTAGGTAACTGGTAGCAGCAAAGAGCCTGCCTCACCTCCTGATACACATGTCCCCTCCATCCACCATCTTCAGTTTATCTCCGATTGGAAAGTAATGCCTGGACTTTCTCCTCCACAGAAATTTGGTGTCCTAGGGAATCAAGAGTCCAGATGGGACATACAGTGGGAGAAATAAGTATTTAGTCAACTACTAATTGTGCAAGTTATCGTACTTGAAAATATCAGAGGCCTGTAATTGTCAGCATGGGTAAACCTCAACCATGAGAGACAGAATGTGGAGAAAAAAAAATAGAAAATCACACAATCATTTTTAAATAATTTATTTGCAAATCATGGTGGTAAATAAGTTATGTACCCTTTGTTGGCAATATCGGAGGCCAAACATTTTCTTTAACTCTTCACAAGCTTTTCACACACTTGCTATTTCGGCCCATTCCTCCATGCAAATCTCCTCTAGAGCAGTGATGTTTTGGGGCTATCATTGGGTAGCACATACTTTCAACTCCCTCCACAGATTTTCTATGAGGTTGAGGTCTGAAGACTGGCAAGGCCACTCCAGGACCGTGGAATGCTTCTTACGAAGCCACTCCTTTGTTGCCCTGGCTGTTTGGGATCATTGTCATGCTTAAAGAACCAGCCACACCTCTTCTTCAATGTCCATGCTGATGGAAAAAGATTTTCACTCAAAATCTCGATACGTGACCTCATTCAATCTTTTCTTTACACAAATCCTGGTCCCTTTACAAAAAACAGCCCCAAATGGAGCCCCAGATTGAGGGAGATTATCAGTGGTCTTGTTTGTCTTCCATTTTCTAATTATTGCTCCCACAGTTGATTTCTTTACACCTAGCATTTTACTTATTGCAGATTCAGTCTTCCCAATCTGGTGCAGGTCTACAATTTTGTCTCTGGTGTCCTAAGACAGCTCTTTGGTGTGGGCCATAGTGGAGTTTGGAGTGTGAGAGACTGAGGTTGTGGATAGGTGTCTTTTATACCAATAATGAGTTAAAACACATGCTATTAATACATCCACACACGCCTCCAGTCAGATGATTATGAAGACCCCGGTGTCCCTTTTGCTAATATATTCATAAGATTTAAACAACATGCATAACAGAAGTCTAAACATTATTCAGAGTCTCATAAAAATTAGTCTCAGTTCTCAAAACTATTGTAGGTCTGTCGAATCTTCCCGAGAGAGTTGATGCGGACCATCTTGAGAAGCCACGTTTCCCAAAACAAATCTACAATTCCCAAGAGCTTGTTGTTGAACCATAGTCTTGAGAAGTGGTCAGTTTCTTTTATACCAATAATGAGTTAAAACATGCCATTAATACAGGTAACAAGTGGAGACCTCGTTAGACCTCATTTGAAGTTGGACCTCTTTCACAGCCAAAAATCTTACTTGTTTTTAGGTGACCAAATACTTATTTTCTACTCTAATTTGCAAATAAATTCTTTAAAAATCAGAAAGTGATTTTCTGTTTTTTTTCCACATTGTCTCATGGTTGAGGTTTAACCATGTTGACAATTACAGGCCTTTTTTTTTCAAGTCGGAGAACTTGCACAATTGGTGGTTGATGAAATACTTATTTGCCACACTGTATATCAGATATAACAACATTACATTTAAGGAACAATCTTTCACTTTAATAAAGAGGAAAAAATGTATTGAATAATAAAATAATGTCTTGATTGTCAGTGAGAAATTAAGATACCTATGAAAATGTTTACCTTAGTGGTCTGTGAATCTGGGAACATAGATTTCACAAATTTAGAGAAATTTTCAACAGCCATAAATGGGATATTGTGCTCTAAAAAACTGGCAGAAGAGCATTTCTGCATTTGTGATTCTGTGGGACGCCGCTGGTTAAGCCGTAGAGAGTAGAAAGTACTTAGTCAATAAGGCTGTTCCTAGATTTCTTGTTCTTCGTTCATTGCTGTTGAAAGCGATCAACCAGGTAATCTCTCGCTCTCAAAATTATAATCATGAGAGAGAGAGTGTGTTTGTAGTTGCATTGACAATGTAAGAGCATTAATATCTAATATCAAAATTATCAATAAGTTGCGTATTATTGGCATGTGTGTACATGTAAAAATGGAGTAGTTTCTGGGCATTCTTCACTACTTTGGTGGTGTTTGTTGGCCAGGAGAGTTTATCTGTGACGTAGACTCCCAGGAATTTAAAGGACTGGACCCTGATTGAAGAGGATAGTCCAAGGTGGGAGAGTTTGTCAGTCAGAATGTCCAGTTTTATAGTGTTGAAAGCTGAGCTATAGTCAATGAAAAGCATCCTCACGTAATTTCCATGGTGTTCCAGGTGTCTCAGTGTTGTGTGTAGAGCACTGGTGATAGCATCCTCAGTGGACCTGTTTTCTCTATAAGAAACTTGTGAGGGTCAACTGAGGGAGGGATTGTATTCCTGATGTGGCGTGTCACCAATTTTTCAAAGCACTTCATGATCACAGGCGTGAGTGCAACAGGCCTATAATCATTCATGCTGTTAATGGTTGGCTTTTGGGGGACATGAATAATGGTGGCAGATTTCAAGCAGGATGGAATGATGGATTGTTGCAAGGAACAATTGAAAATGTTTGTGAAGACTCCAGCCAGCTGTTCAGCACCTTGCCAGGTATTCCATCTGGTCCAGCAGCCTTCCTGGTGTTCACAGACTGCATTACCATTACTACTTTCTGTTCCCGGATCTTCAGTGTATTGCTGCTGGGTGGTAGTGGCAGTGTTGAGACTGGGTCTGATTTATCAGTCTCAAAGCGGGCAAAGAAATGATTCAGTTCCTCCGCTAGTGATGCATCTGCATTAATAGACATATTCTTGTTATTGTAGTTGGTAATATGTCGTATCCCCTGCCACATCTTCTTTGGGTTATTTTCTGTGAAGTGCTCCTCAATTCTTAGCCTTTTTAATGCCTCCTTTCAGCTCTGCTCTGTCAGCTCCATATTTTATCTTGTCAGAAGGAGGTGTTACGGCATTTGATGAGTGCCCTGGTCTCATTAGTCATCCTGGGTTTTAGTAAAAACCTGTATTCGTTTATTTATAGTGACGTTGTCAATGCAGTTCTTGATGTAGGAAAGTACAGTGTCTGTGTAGTCCTGGAGGTAGTCGCCTTCGAAAAGTTCCCAGTTGGTGCGGGAAAAACAGTCCTGCAGCTGAGAATAAGCGTCCTCGGGCCAAGTTTTTTAATCTTTATTTGTGGCATTGTTAGCCTCCGGAGTGGAGTGTATGCGGGGGTGAAAGATATGCAGAGGTGATCTGATCCAGCTAGGTGAGGATGAGAAGTGGCTTCACAAGCACGTTTGATGTTAGTATAGACATGGTCAAGAGTTTTGTCTTCTCTAGTATTTCACGTGTTGAATAAACTTAGGTAGAACAGTCTTTAAACACGCTTTGTTGAAATCACCAGCAACAATAAAGACTCCATCAAGGTGGTCAAGCTGTTCTTTGTTTACAACCGTTAGCAGGAGGTTAAGTGCCGTGTTAACGTTCGCATTCAGAGGTATATAGATAGCCATTACTATGACGACCGTTAGCTCTCTCTATAAATAATGGGGCCTACATCATATTGCTAATAGCTCTAAATCCGGGGAACAGTGAGTGTCAATGATCTTACTGTCATATCACCAATCATTGTGTGCAAACATGGAAAGTCATCCTACTTTACTTTTGCCTTTTAATTCTTTTGAACGATCGTTCCGAAAAAGCGTTCGGCTAGCTAGCGATACCGCAGCGTCGGGGATATGAGGGTGTAGCCATGTTTCCGTGATGAGAATAATTTTATAGTTCCTAACAAAGCTTTTTGGTAGCAATTCGAAGTTCCAACCATTTTGTCAGTGATGGATCGGGCGTTGGTCAAAAAAATACTAGGAAGCGGTACTCGGTGTGGTTGTTGTCTGAGCTTAGCAGCAAGGCCCGCCCGACATCCGCGATTTTGCTTCCTCTCTCTTCGCCGTCTTTGACGTACTTTTAGTGGGCTGGCTATCCACGGAGATCCCGGAGGTCTCGAGATGTCCTCGGGATATTGAACGTCTGTTGGTAGTATGTTGTGAAATCGGATATCTTGAATCTCCTGATAGTGATTAAATCCTGGCGACTGTAGGATAACGAATGACACCGAGCATAAAGCCCCTGCGTCAGTGCACGCCGCCATCTTGGAAATCCCTATACATTTACACATTGAAGGCATAAGGAGAAAGTCGTCATCCTCTGATTGATCGACAGTTTATTAAGTTCTTGGCCTTTCCCAGAAATATGGGAAGAGTTCATGTTGCAATCAGTCGCTGTGAAGTCTCTTCTTGGTCGCCCATCTCTTCCACTCATTGATTTCTTGTCACTCAAACGATGATGTCTTTGTAACCTCTGGGAAACCAAACAAAAGGAGCAAAATTAAAACATAAGAACAATAAAAATAAATGTTACCTTTGTGGTCGTAGTTGGCATACGTACATTTTAGAGAAGTAGAGATGAGGATGAACGTTACTGCTTGAAACAGGAGAATATATACAGTTATATCTCTTAACTCAAAATGATGCAGTTTCACCTTTGAAAATTTCAGCTTCCTTTTAAAGCAGATGCTCAAATGAACTTCATAGAAGCCCTGAAAAGGTAAATCCTCCAACTTTATTCGTTTCAACAGATGTGCTTTGTTGAATTGTTACTCATTTTTTGTATGTTACATGATTTCATGTGCTTATCTGTTTTAAGAGAACTCAGCACGTCAAATAACTTAAATTAAATATGCTCAAAATTAAGTGTGACCACTTGGCTTTTTAGTGGCTAACTCAGAACCTACACATAACAAGTACGCAATTAATTTAATTAATCAACCCTGGGACATAAAATTAGAGACCGTGATGTGACGATTAGTGCAAATACTGTACATTCCTAGAATATACCAAATATCATAGTGATCTGCTCAGCAATGACAAAAGAGCATTTTAATTCGGAATTAAATAATTTTAAATCATTAGCCTGGGAATGGAAATAAATCAATAATCAGGGTACCATTCTCAATGCAAATTCATGCGTAGAATATACAGTAGTGTTAAAAATATAGTAATCTCTCGAATATTGTGGACAATGTAGGCCAAACGATAATAAAAAAAAAACGTGAAGTTGGATCACCCCTATTATAACTACCTTTCTACATATTTCCGCACCTTTTTACATTCTAGGGGATCATGGATCAGTTTGCAAATGTCAGAATACTGTGTAAGGTCATGTTGTCTTTTGATGAAAGAGGACATGCCCTTGAGGAGGGTGTTTTAATAAGACAATGAACACACTAGTAAACACATTTTTGATTCCAGTTAATGTCATTGATTACCCAACCCAACTCTACTCAGAGCCCCTCCCAGATGACCGAGCTTCTCACCCTATGTCTAAGGGAGAGTCCAGACATCCTGCGGAGGAAACTCATTTAAATTGCTTGTAACCGGGATCTCGTTCTTTAGGTCACGACCCACAGCTTGTGACCGTAGATGAGGGTGGGAACGTAGATTGACCTGTGAATGGAAAGCCTCACCTTTTGACTCAGCTCCTTCACCACGACGTACCATTGCAGTGTCCGCATCACTGCAGATCACTGATTTGCCTGTCGATCTGCCGCTCCATTCTTACCTTACCTGTGAACAAGATCCCCAGATACTTAAACTCCTGATGCCTGACTCTTAAGGCGGCCTGCCACCTTTTTCAAACTGAGGACCATAGTCACAGATTTGGAGGTGCTGTTTCTCATCTCCACCGCTTCACACTCGGCTACGAATCGTTCCAGCAAGAGTTGGAGAACATGGCCTGGTGAAGGCAACAGAACCACATAATCTGCAAAAAATTAGGGATGAGGCCACCAAACCGTATCCCCTCAACGCTGCGGATGCGCCTATATATTCTGTCCAAAAAGTTATAAACAGATTCGGTGACATAAGGCGGCCCTGGCGGAGTCCAACCCCCTCTGGGAACGAGTCTTAAATTATTGCCGGAGCAAATTAGCGTATCAGGGGTTCTGGAACCCCATACTCCCGGAGTACCTCCCACAAGATTCTTCAGGGGACACAGTCGAATCCTGGCCGGATGTTTGGTTGTCCGGCGACCAAACGTCCAGCGACCAAACGTCCAGCGACCAAACGTCCAGCGACCAAACGTCCAGCGACCAAACGTCCAGCGACCAAACGCCCGGGAGACCAAACGCCCGGGCGACCAAACGTCCGAGTACCGAGTTGAATGCCTTTTCCAAGTCCACAAATAACTTGGAGTGTGATTCCCTTACAATTGTAATACAACCTGCGGTCCCCCTTTTTAAAAAGGGCCCCACAACAACCAGAACCTTTAAAAACTCTGGGCGCATCTCATCCACCCATGGGGCCTTGCCACCGAGAAGCTTTTTGACCACTTCAATGAGTTCCACTCGAGAGATAAGAAAATCCGCCTCAGAGTTCCCCGGCTCTGCTTCCTCATGGGATGGTGAGTCGGTGGAGTTGGTTGAGGAGGTCTTCAACATTCCGATTCGAGGTCAGCAGCGCCCCATCCATACAATCACTTTGTTATTGGTGCAGTTCTTCCCCCTCCTGACACATCGGATGGTTGACCAACATATCCTCGGAGCCACCCGAAGTCGTTCTCCATGACTTCAGCGAATTCCTTCCATTTCCTGTTTTTGCCCCGGAGACGACCAGAGCCGTGTGCATCGGGCCCAACTGGTACCAGTCAGCTGCCTCTGGAGTCCCGTGGGCCAAGACATCCGTTTACCCGAGTGTCCAAGACATGTGGCCGCAGGTCAGATGAGATAACCACAAAGTCGATCATTGAACTGCGGCCTAGGGTGTCGTGATGCCAAGTACACATGGACACACTTATGATTGAAGATGGTGTTCATTATTGTCACTCCACGACACGCGCAGAAATCTAACAATAAAACACCACTCAGGTTCCGATCTGAAGGGAAGTTCTTCCCAAACATTCCACTCCAGGTCTCACTGTTGTTGCCCAGATGACCATTGAAGTGCCGTAGCGAACGAGCGAGCGTTCTCCAGCACCCCTTCCAAGGACTCCAAAAAGGGCGGGTACTCTGACCTGCTATTTGGTGCATACGCACTAACAACAGTCAACTCCCGTACCGTCACCTGAAGAAAGAAGGATGCTACTCTGTCGTCTACCGGGGTAAACCCCAACATACAAGCACCAAGCCGGGGGGAAATAAGCATCCCCACACCTGCTTGGCGCCTCTCACCATGAGCGACTCCAGAGTGAACGCATGTACAACCCCCTTCGAGTGGAGTGGTACCTGCTTTCTGATCTCACTGCAGATAAATACTAAGGACCATCTGGTATCACCTCCTTTATCAGCTTGAGTTTGATTTATTTAATAAAGGGGCAGTACTTTTAATCGACATATACATGTTAATGAACATATGCACATAACTAAATATGTAAGATTATAGCCAAAGGATAATTTGCATCTTAAATCCCTCGTGCAGGTTGAAGACCAAACTATTATGTCATATTTATTGCACACTTCACTGCCGTAGTACAACCGTCATTCATGTCCCAATGTACTGATATACTTCTCTGCTACTCCAGGTTTCCTCATGAAGTATGGCAGTTCTTCTTTAAGTACCCTGTATTAGGCTTTCGCTAGCCTTCTTTGGCAATAGAATTGGAGAAATCCAAAACAGTACGATACTTACTGATAATCAAATGTTTCACTAAGTTCCATGTTTTATGTTATATTTTCAAGTGAAATTCAGTTATAAATTGCATATATATTGATTTCTTTAGAGCAGGTAAGATTCCTGCTGCGCAGTATTCATTATACATGGATTCTTGTCAGAGACTAATACAGCAAGAAGGTGGGTCTCCTTTTCGGTTTACTTTGACACATAAATTAGCCATTAAGTAAAAAAATGACATACAAGATCCACACTATGATTACAGGAAATGCAGTAAATGACGAGAATTATGATGATCCTCTCCCTCTCCTAAAAGTTCAGCTACAGGAGCAAAGACGACTAATTTTTCATGGAAATGATGGAGGTAGGTTCATACATATGGTATCTTACTAGTAGGCCGTCATTATCCTGTGGCGACATTAGTCATTAGATCATAAATCAGTAATAGAGCATAGACGAGATTTAGGTCTTGATTTAAAAAATGAATCAACCAATGAAACAAAGTAGAAAAAAAATTGTCATGTTTTGTGGTTTTAGGGTTTTCCTGTTACCCATTTAGTTTCACCTGCTGTGTCTTTCCTGCTTGCCTTCCCTAGTGTGAACCAGGTGTTTCTAATAATCTTGCCAACCCCTGTTGATGCATTTAAACTGTCTTTGTCAACCCAGTTTGAAGTATTGTTTGCATTGGGCTGGTGGTATGGTAGGTTGGTGGTATGGTTGGCTGGTGTTTTTCCCTGGTAAGTTTAGTTTTGTTGTGTTATTACGTTTTCCTTTTTTATTCTCCTTGTATCTAAGGCTTTTTTTTTGTGAACTACCTTTTGCAATTAAATTCTACATTAATGCTCCCACCCTCCCTACAGAGCGCCATTTTACCTGCATTTGGATCCTTTGTTTGTCTGTTTTTGTTCTTTGTGTACTTCCCTACTATGTCGTTGACTCCTTACTTATTATTTATTGTTATTATTCATTGATTATTTGTTTGTGTTCTTTCTTCTAGTTATTTGTAGAAGTCTTAGTGAAGCTTTAAATCTCTTTATACTTCTATAATGAGAAAATTTTTCAATTTAACTCCATTCACCTCACGCGAAGTTCAGAACACAAACAACAGTAGAATCCCATTTACCTTAAGTTTGAATGAATGCCGTTTCTGCATTGTTGCTTTCATGTTTGTTATCATTAACGCCCCAATACTAATTCTTAATATTTAAGATCTAATTCTCAAATCAAACCCATATTGTTAACATCTCCAAGGAGGGCAGGATAGCTAAATCACTGGCTGATTTCCTCCCGCAACCGACCCGTCAGTAGCTCACTGTTTCCACAATTAAAATATACAATAAGCAAATTAGAGAAATATAACCTTTCAATGGGCATGTTCCAATGATACATTTTAGTGTTTGATAAAATGACCCACAAATTGTTGCCAATATATTGTAAATTTTCTGACCACTTTCTCTCTAACCAACTAATCCCACATGTTTGTATTGTGAACAAACCACCCATTTAAAAACGATATTAATAACCTTTTATCTTCCTAAAGCTATTTGTTTTATCATTAAATATGATATAGATGAAAAACCCAATGTAGGTTTTGCTCATTCCTTCTAAGAACCCTTTGAAATCAACAAATTGGTCAAAAATGGCTATCTGGCTCTCCAAACAGATTTTCTATCGCTTGGAAAGACTTTTTTTTATAGAATCAGAAAAATGCAAATCTGACTGCATAACCCTGCATTTCTTGCAGACTGCGTTTTGCTCTTATTCTGAAATGTTCACTCTCCAAACAGATTTTCTATCGCTTGGAAAGACTTTTTTTTATAGAATCCGAAAAATGCAAATCTGACTGCATAACCCTGCATTTCTTGCAGACTGCGTTTTGCTCTTATTCTGAAATGTTCAACGGAAACGCGCTGTGATCTTTATACTCGCTTTAAAAACCACGATTCTCCTTACACACAGCCTATCTGTTATAAATTCCTTGTTTTGCTCTTTTTACAAATGCCTCTCCAGCGAGGTACCATGTTTGTAATGTTTTTTTTTTTTAGCCATGAGTATTGAATTTTAGAGAAGACCATTAGTCCATAATAAACTAAATTCCCACCCGCTTTCCATCATTACCACTGATAGGTTCATAAATAATTACCCTTCCGATGGAATTATCAATCACTGCAGGCAGACATCTTATTTAATTATTGACATTTAATTAAATAGATTGCATCAATGATAACATTACCTTATAAGGGGACATAGATCAGAGCGTCAACACTTCATCTTGACGCTCCAAAGTATCTCCTCGAATTGTAATTCCCATACGGCTTTAAATCCATAAATCAAAACAATTACAAGGTTATTGATTAATTCAACATGCGTAAGCAAAAACAACATCTGTGACTATAATAACAATCAAGGTATTTTACCAATAACAAAACAGGAAACTAAAAACCAACTTCATTTGGATTAAAACAATCACGCCTTCATTTGACATGACAATTATATAACAATTACACAAAGAAGCCCGAAGTGCGTCACGAGGTATGAACACTATGCGAGTGTTGCTGGAAGTGGCAGATATCCATATCTGTTGGTAGTCGGAGACCTTGCCATCTCCTTGCTGGAAACCCAGATCAACAATCTTTGGAGCCCAAGACTGGGTGAGATGTCAGATAAAGCAGTCCTTGTGAGAGGACTAGATGACTGTTTATGACCCCGATCACTTTTCGAACAATAGGAAGAATGATTTAACAGTAGTTATAAGTCGGCTTAGCAAGGAGCGCAAACGGGATAAGACAACACCCACACAATGTCAAGGTAGTAGCAAGAATGGCTACGGAAAACAACAGATATAGCCAAATCCTTATATTTTCCAAAGGTCTTATCCCACCAGTCTGTCGAAGCGGGTAATTCTACTCCAGAATGCTTTTGCATATTGCGGTTTTAGGGTCTGCAGGCCTCTAATGGCCCTCATGAAAGACCCACTGGGTGACGTTTTGTTCGGTATCAAGTTGCAACATTGTTCTCCAAACATTTTGCACACACGCCCCCTTGCTCCGCAAGGAGTATATCCACCACTATGTGATCCTGGAACGCCATCAGACTGGTAGCTGCCCGTCACTCCTTTATGGTCACGAATCCCTCTCCAGTATAATTTCCAAGTTTTTGGACATTGTAATGCAGGTAAATTATCCCATCCACATTTTTGTTTGGGGACTCCCATCCTGCTGCGATCTGAATAGCCAGCTTATTATACTCATCTGGGACGCCCCGGGGATGCCGATCGCATCAATGCATGTTGGATCTCCTTCCCTCCATGCCGCTCGACGATGTCGGGAGGGACCCTTCACCACACCAGATTTCTGAGCAGCCAATTGTATGTCCTCCACTGTAGATGGAAAAACACACCGGTAAGAGCAGTGAGATCAAAGCACCTTGTCGTGCCGCGTTTCGGCAGGAGTCGTATCATTTCTCTCCACCATACCACCCCCAAAGGTCAGAACGTGGTCTCGGGTGCAGTTTTTTTAGAACGCCGACACACCACGTCTCATTATCGCCCCCAGCTTCAGACCATGCCCTCTAAGGTTTAAGCAGGTAAAATTATGAAAGTGGAAAAATTGACTTCCCATTGAATGCGTAACAGGATAGACACTGTTTCAATATTTTTGCTGTACAAGTAGGACACATTTTTTCATTTGTAAAAACACTTTCCCCAAAGAATGGTGATTGAGGGAGTTGTTATATCCGATCCTATTTTCCCTTGTCTGGTAGTTTGCTTTGATCCTTTGTAAGATGGTTTAGTCTCAATTGAAACCCTTTCACCTTTCACATATGGAGACGTCAAACCCAATATAAAAAAGCTCCCTATAGTTTTATGGTATTGCTTGCTGAGCAATAATCTTTCCAATCAATATTGAGGTGTTTCCCGCATCTTATTAAGTCAGAAAGTTTATCTTACCTGTCCCCTCAATGTCTCAACTGAGACCACCCTTTTACAAAGTAGCTCCACATAGTGGTTGCGCCTCTTCTTTATACTCCATCAACAGCGCCCAATTATCCCCCGTTTGGAAAATCCCTGGTTCAGAAATGAATTTCACAAGTTAATATGTCCGTCCAAGCTTTCCAATATTGACCAATTTCTACAACAAGGCCTTCCCAATCTCCATTTTGGGCTGTTATGTACCACCATAGGTTGATCCCTTGTATGGCAACAGGGATGTTGCTGAGTCCAAATATATTTTTCAATCTCGAATGCATGTCTGGAAATTTGATTTAGTAGGTAATGTTAATCAAATGTAAATGTTGCTCGCTTTACCCTCCCGTAAGAAGGTGTATCCTCAATTGAAACGTCTCCGCCTTTCTCTCCAACTGGAGAAAACAATCCTACCGTGGAGAGGGATAGAATCACAATCATCATTAATCTCATTGCCCCAAAAGCAATAGTTGTTTTCAACATGACTTTTTGTCTTTTTTTAGGGAGTTTTCCTCTTGAAACATTTCAATTTAGACAACCTTCCTACTGTGGGAAAGGTGCATCCATGTTCCCCTCACAGCTACTTTGATAGCTGTTGGCGTGGTTAGCAACACTTGACATGGACCCTCCCACTTTGCGTTGCTCCAATGTTTCTTTTTTATGCTGCGTATCAGCACCCCGTCTCCAGGAATCACCGTCACTTCGTCCGTTTCCTGTTGAGAAGCAAAATCTCCCTCTAATAGCTTAAATTTGGTGCATTTTTCTTAAGATTTCCTCACGTATTCTGCAAGATTTGCCTCATCATCCAATTCCCATTGTGTAGTGAATAATGGCAATTTGTAAGGTCTACCAAACAGGACTTCATATGGGGTTAATCCATTTGAAGTTGTGACGTTAATATATAATTTTACTAAATCAATACACTATGTCCATGGCCTTTTTGTTTCTTCCATGCAGTTTTCTACTTTGTATTTCCATCTATTGGTTCGACAAGGCCCGCCATTTGTGGATGCTAGGCGCACTAATTTCGCAACGAAATATGAAACCTAGTGCCAATTTCTTCAATCATTCTATTAACAAAATGGGTGCCATTATCACTATAGATAGTTTCTGGAATTCCATATCGTGGAATGATATCTTACTTAATTCAATAAAATTCATATGTATCTTTTAAAATGGATATGTAGCTTTTTAGAATTGCCCGCATTTTGGCCGTACAGCCCCATTGAGGTTATGCCTAGCATAAGTCAAACATGCTCTGCATATAGATTAAAACCATAAGCTTTGTAGTGCCGTTGTAGCAAGCCTACCACCCCTCTTTGTCGAGACATAGGACTTCCCTTGACTCAAGCTAGGCAAGCTGGGGTCCCAATTTGTTTTGTTTTTTACCAATCTGTTACGCCGTCCCCAAGGCCTATTGGCGAGTTCTGAAATCAATTCCAAATTCGCAAATTCTTTTCCACCTTGATATTTTATTGATAGATTATATCTCGGTGGCCTGCCAATCAAAAAACACAAAAAGACAAAACATTATTCACGCTCACACTCATTATCAGAGGAATTTAGTGTTCAACCAGTCTAGCATCCATAATTTCATTTTGTAGGAGTAAACTGGAGTACCTGGAGAAAACCCACAAATTCTCGAGGCCGCCAGGAACACCCCACATTCCGGACGGTCTGGATCCACCCCACATTCATTAGTAGATCTTTGAACCGTAAGGTTGATGCGCTAATCACCAGTCCTTTAATTTGTTTTAGATATGGGGTCCCCAATCCCCAAATATTCCAGAATTCATGTGCCAACACATCCTGTCAAAACCCAAAGCGACAAACAATCTGTTTCTTAGCCAGATTTTGGAATTCGGAGAATTGCTCTTTTCCCCCCTTATCTAAGCTTGTTATTGCCAATCGTTATCACTGTAGCATTCAGGCGTATTTACCCCATAATTGCAATGCTATGAATTTTAAGCTAAAGTTCTCTTAATTTGCATGCCCTTAAAGCAATAGAAAGCAATGTCATTTGGTTGTATCAATTCATCAATGCTTATCCAATCCGTAATATCCTTAATGTCATCAATATGACCTGTGCCAAAGCATATTTCCTCCCGCCAGGACAACAGACAATGTTCTTGAAGTGCACTTTTGAAAAACATTACATGTTACCCCAGTCTTAGGGAAATCATGCCCATCCTAAATCAATTATTTTCTCCACTGCGGCCAGGTACAATTGACCTAATCATTTGGATGAATGCCATGAATATTCTCATGCCACCATTGCCTTGTTAATTTCCCGTCTGATGTCATTTACTGCCAAATAACTCTCATTACCTAAGATATACTTTGCAAATCACCTCAAACGATGTTTACTTGAGATAAGAGCCATTTCCCATAGCACCCTGTTACCACAATAAAAATCTACAACCATTAAATTAGAGAAATCAACCTTTTCCTAGGCATATCCTAATTACAATTTTCAATGTTTAATAAAAGACCCTCAAGTTGTCACCAATATACCATAATATTGTAAATTTTTCCATTCTTGTCTTTTCTTTAACCAGACAACCTCCTAGATGAAAGTATTTTGAACAATCCAACTATTCAAAAATAGTATTTATATTCTTTTATCCTCCATAAGCTAGTTTTCTTTAATCAAAAGCCCTTTGAGATCCACTATCGCTCTAAAACGGCTATTTTGCTCTATTCCCAAATCCAAAGTTTTTACTAAACGGATTTTCTATCACCTTAATATACATTTCTGTTTAAAACCCAAAAAATGAATGCGAAAGCATTTGCATAACCCTGCATTCCTTGCAGACGGTGTATTGCTCTTATTATGAAATGTCCAAACGGAAAGAGCCCTACGCCGCTAACTATGACCTCCTGGCAGGAGTGGCTTGATTGCCCCTCCTGGCATGATGTCATGATTGTTATCAGCCGTGGCTAATTAGGTGATTAGGTTTTTTTTAGCTATTTAAGCATTATGGTTTTTGTTGAAGCTTTGTCGGATCGTCTGGTTTCATTCCCTGTGTTTCCACGTTTGTCATGCCGTTCACTTGACGCCACGACACGCTGCATGTTTCTTTTCTGTAGTAGTAAGTGATCTAGCCAAGTTGTTTATGTTATGTTTTTCCCGTTTATTAAACCAAGCAACAACAGCAACATATCTGCCTCCCCTTTTCCATTTGCTCCGGCGACTCCGCACCTGGGTTCACCTTCCCCCCCGATCGCGTCGCACTACGCGACGGGATCGTAACAGCACGATCCGACCATCATGGACCCAGCGGAGCGCCACCCACGCTCGCGCCGACGCGCTCGGCGACGCCAACCATCCACCTCGAAGACACCGGACTGCTTGGAGTGTATAAGAAACCCCTCAGAATCGTTTAGGAGTTTTGTAATGAACACACCGTGGTGCGGGGATCTCAGGCACATCATTGCTGGAGATGAGTCTCAGCTGGTAGGAGAGTTAGATCCGCAGCTTACTCCTACGCCCCACCACTGCTATGCACGTCGCCCTGGGAAGCCCAAACAGTTTAATCATGATGTCCAGGTGCGTACAACCACCAGAGAGCGCCCAAGTTATCTTATGCCTATGACCAGCGGAATTGGTTCACCATGGAGGGAGCCTGAAGATTCTGGTGAGGAGGACGTCGTTAAGGAAATTGCTTTTTTCGCTGGCGTTTCGGAATCCGATAGTGAATTCTTCGACCAATTCGGACCCCGAGACCTTCCACTGGAGGAGGATTACCCCTATTTTTCCCCCGACAATTCCTACTCCAAATACCCCAACCAGCAATTACAGATTTGGCTGACCACCTATTATGGGCCACCACGTGATGGCGGGGGTGCTGTGCAATCCTCCCAAAGGAGGCGCCGAGCGCCACGCCGTAGAGCGAAGCGAAAGGAGTGCCTGGACACACTAACCACTGTTAACGCTGTTCCAGTCGTCCCAGGATACTCGGCTGACCTCACTGTTCCAGTATCTCCTAGAAACTATGCCGACCTCACCGTTCCAAGTGGCCGAAGTTACTCGGCCGACCACGCCTTTCCAAGTGCCCGAAGTTACTCGGCCGATCACGCCATTTCAAGTGCCCGAAGTGACTCGGCCGACCACGCCTTTCCAAGTACCCGAAGTTACTCGGCCGATCACGCTGTACCAGCATCTCCTAGAAACTATGTTGACCTCACCGTTCCAAGTGGCCGAGGTTACTCGACCACGCCTGTCCAAGTGGCCAAAGTTACTCGGCCGACCACGCCGTTTCAAGTGCCCCAAGCTCCTGTGCCAAGGCCACGCAAAGTACTCCCGTTGCCACTGGGGTCGCCAGTCGCACCCGTACCGAAGCCACAGACCAGGTTTCTGGTGACGGACGGCCATTCTAGCACCGCTCTCCCAAGCACCGCTCTCCCAAGCACCGCTCTCCCAAGCACCGCTCTCCCAAGCACCGCTCTCCCAAGCACCGCTCTCCCAAGCACCGCTCTCCCAAGCACCGCTCTCCCAAGCACCGCTCTCCCAAGCACCGCTCTCCCAAGCACCGCTCTCCCAAGCACCGCTCTCCCAAGCACCGCTCTTCAAGCACCGCTCTCCCAAGCACCGCTCTCCCAAGCACCGCTCTCCCAAGCACCGCTCTCCCAAGCACCGCTCTCCCAAGCACCGCTCTCCCAAGCACCGCTCTCCCAAGCAGCGCTCTGTCCAGCGCCTGCCCGTCCAGCGTCTGCCGGCCCAGAAGTGGCGACGATGCTCCGGCGCCCCTGGAAGACGGGGCCGGCGACTTCGAGAGTGGCAATGTGCCAGTGCCGCTGGAAAACGGGGCTGGTGACGTCAAGAGTGGTAATTCGCCGGAGTCCCTGGAAGAAGGGGCTGGCGACGTCGAGAGTGGTAATTCGCCGGTGCCCCTGGAGGAAGAGGCCGGCGACGTCGAGAGTGAAAATGCGCCAGTGCCCCTGGAGGACGGGGCCGGCGACGTCGAGAGAAGCAATGCTCCAGTCTCCCGGGAGGAGGGAGTTGGCTACCCCCCGAGCAAACAGGGTAATGTGTCTGACCGTACTAAACTTCTGGTGTCTCCTAAAGGCAGGCGGTTTGGCCAAGACTTAAAGGACCAGCTGGGTCGCCTGCCGGACCGACCACTGCCTCGTCTCGTTTCTGGCTGGCACGGACGCCCGCCAGACCAGCCCTTGCCTCGTCTCGTTCCTGACCGGCGCGGACGCCCGTCGAGTCAACCACAGCCTCGTCTCGTATCTGGCCGGCGCGGACGCCCGCCGGACCGACCACTGCCTCGTCACGTTCTTGACCGGCGCGTACGCCCGCCGGGTCAACCACAGCCTCGTCTCAATTCTGGCCGGCGCGGACGCCTGCCGGACCGACCACTGCCTCGTCTCGTTTCTGGCAGGCACGGATGGTTTTTGTTGAAGCTTTGTCGGATCGTCTGGTTTCATTCCCTGTGTTTCCACGTTTGTCATGCCGTTCACTTGACGCCACGCTGCATGTTTCTTTTCTGTAGTCGTAAGTGATCTAGCCAAGTTGTTTATGTTATGTTTTTCCCGTTTATTAAACCATGCAACAAGAGCAACATATATGCCTCCCCTTTTCCATTTGCTTCGGCGACTCCGCACATGGGTTCACCTTCCCCCCCGATCGCGTCGCACTACGCGACGGGATCGTAACACCTCCACTCTTGCTGCGAAAGCAGTATTCTTATCATCTGTTTACAAACCAGTGAGTCACCACTTGAAACGTCACCTCTTTTTCCCTGTGTCTAAATATAACGTTTATTACAGAAGACAACCATTAAACAGTCAAATTAACCCTTCTTCCGATATCCAACTATATCACAATATTTTGCGAAGACCCCATATTCAGAATATAACATTAACATTATACAATAACATTATAGCAAAAACCTATGTTCTGCCCTCAAGTTTGCTTCAGCACCCCCAAGGCCAATTATTATTATCGCAATGCCTTCACGGAAGGGATCCACAAAATTTTAGTCGTTTACGCGGTCCGCGCGCAACCGAAAGCCTAATACAGTCAAATCGGCTGCCCCGTGCCCCACATGTTTCACTCCCATCTAATCAGCAACCGCTGCACCAGAGTGCTTCTCCCGCCGTCGACACATTATTTGGCAAGTCTAGAGCATAATAAAAAACGTGACATTCCCTGCTAAACATTGAAATGACCATTTTGTATATATTCTTTCGTCTTTTAAACACCATCTTCCCGCTAACGGGTCAAAACTAGGCGAAGCTGCAATAAGCATTACATTCCAGTTAATTGATAGTACATATAGGTTCTATTAACAAAGCACATCCAGCACTTGGAAATAATCATCCTAATTGTTGTTATACAGGCCCCAGCATCACAAAAAAACCCCAATTGAATTGTATTCACAAAAACGTGATCCCTGGATTAACCAAATCAAATGCCAGTGTCACCATTAATTTTTTAGCTCAACATCCTCATATTCAAAATCCACATTTCAAATCATTTTGAGCTGACATTTCTTGCTTTCAGAAAACTTTTAGTCCGGGTAATCATGCAATATATACCCCCATTTTCCACAAATTATCTCTGATTTTTTTGTTGAACTTTCCCACATCTCTTCTCCCGCTATTTTTGTTAAAATTCCTACACCCCCACCACCTATCTCGGTAAATATTTCCCCGTCAGCGGAGGAGGCCCCGCTATTTTTCCTTACCAAACTGCACTTTCCCGCCTATATTTATATATTAAACTCCCTCTCTCGTGCATCAACAGTAGATATTTAGATAATAAACTCTTGTGAATATAATTTTGAGAGCTGGTTTCAACAGTACTTAGATATTAAACAGTACTTAGATATTAAACATTACTTAGATATTAAACAGTACTTAGATATTAAACAGTACTTAGATATTAAACAGTACTTAGATATTAAACAGTACTTAGATATTAAACAGTACTTAGATATTAAACAGTACTTAGATATTAAACAGTACTTAGATATTAAACAGTACTTAGATATTAAACAGTACTTAGATATTAAACAGTACTTAGATATTAAATAGTACTTAGATATTAAACTCTCTCATGAATCAACAGTAGATATTTAGATATTAAACTCTTGTTGAGAGCTGTTTTCAACGGTACTTACTCTCTGTCACCATTTGACTGGCGACCAAAAGACCGGGGTCAACGGGGTCGTCAGGGAAATTTGCCCAAACAGTCTACATGCTTCTTGTGAACTTGGAGAAGGTGTTCGACCATGTCGCCTGGAGAGTCTTGTGGTGGGTATTCAGGGAGTATGGCATTCCGAAACCCCTTTTAAGCCCGGTCCTTATATCACTGGTGTCAGAATCTGGTCCGCATAGGTAAGTGGGAGCCGTTTTCAGTGGGGGTTCGATTCCGCAAGGGATGTCCTCTGTCACCGATTCTGTTCATAACTTTTATGGACAGAATTTTTACGCGTGGCCTTGAGGGTATCTAGTTTGGTGGCCTCAGTGTTGCATCCCTGCTTTTTGAAGATGATGTGGTTCTGTTGGCTTCATCAGGCCATGATCTCCAACTCTCACTGGAATGATTCGCAACCGAGTGTAAAGCGGTTGGTATGCGAATCTGCATCTCCAAATCTGTCACAATGCTCCTCAGTTGGAAAAAGGTGGCGTGCCCTCACCGGGTCAGGGATCAGGTTCCTCCACAGGGGGAGGGGTTCAAGTATATTGGGGTCAGGTTCATCAGCGACAGAAGAATGGAGATCTTCAGGTTGATCGGTGCAGCGTCTGCTGTGATGCAGACTGCATTGGTGCATTGTGGTTGAGCCAAAAGATGAGGCTCTCTATCTATCGGTCGAGCTACGTTCTCTCCCTCATCTATGGTCACAAGCTTCGAGTGTTGACCAAAAGAAAGATCCCGGATACAAGTGACTGACTTCGGATAAGCAGAAGAAGATGAGATGAGATGAAATATTATGATGTATTACCTTCTGGGAGATAATTTCCCATGAAGCACAGATGATTTTTCACAGCGGTTGTGGAACACTGAAAGAAAATCTAAAAAAGAATCATAATAAAATTTAGATAAATATTTAATTTATCAAAAATAATATGATCGATCTTTTTACCAAATCAGACACACCTACTTTTTAACCTGGACTACATTTTTTTATATATGAATACAATGTCGTCTTGGTGTTATTTACTCTCATAGATTTCATCCCTTGGAGACCAGTGCAAACGTCATCAGAACCTTCTCTTTCAGTCGTTTTCTTAAGGTGCACAAAGTGTTTTGGAAAAGGACACTTTCCACAAATGTATTCAATGTATTGCCTTCTGTGCCTCAAATGTAGAGTTGTGGTCAAAAGTTTACATACACTTGTGAAGAACATATTGTCATGCTCTCTTGATTTTTTCAGTTATTCCTCCAAAGCTGATTTTTCTCTGATAGAGTGATTGGAACAGATACTTCTTTGTTTCTTCAGCATTGTCCACAATTTCTCAATGGGGTTTAAGTCAGGACTTTGGGAAGGCCATATAAAACCTTAATTCTAGCCCAATTTAGCCATTCCATTCCCACTTATGATGTGTGTTTGGGGTCATTGTCCTGTTGGAACACCCAATTGCGCCCAAGACCCAATCTTCGGGCTGATGACTTTGGAGAACTTGAAGGTAATCCTCCTTCTTCATTATCCCATTTACTTTCTGTAAAGCACCAGTTCCATTGGCACCAAAACAGCCCCGCAGCATAATACTACCACCACCATGCTTGACGGTAGGCATTGTGTACTTGGGGTTAAAAGCCTCACCTTTTCTCCTCCAAACATATTGCTGGACATTGTGGCCAAACAGCTCGATTTTTGTTTCGTTTGACCACAGAACTTTCCTCCAGAAGGTCTTATCTTTGTCCATGTGGTCAGCAGCAAACTTCAGTCGAGCCTTAAAGTGTCTCTTTTGGAAAGGGATTCCTTCTTTCATGGCAGCCTCTCAGTCCATGGAGATGCAAAACACGCTTGACTGTGGACACTGACACCTGTGTTTCAGCAGCTTCTAAATCTTTTTGTTGATTCTCGGTTGAATCTTCACCCTCCTGACCAATTTTCTCTCAGCAGCAGGTGATAGCTTGCATTTTCTTCCTAATAGTGGCAGTGACAAAACAGTGCCATGCACTTTATACTTACACCCAATTGTTTGCACTGTTGCTCCTTGGACCTGCAGCTCCTTTGAAATGGCTCCAAGTGACTTTCCTGACTTGTTCAAGTCAAGGATTCGCTTTTTCAGATTCAGCATTTGCATCCAATGAGCCCTATTTAAGCTGTAGTCACTCATAATCACTCACAAGAAGTTAAGAGGCCTTGCTATAAAGCTCATTTCACTGACGCAACTTTCTAAGTCACCGAAATTACTAATTTGTGTTGCTCTATGTATATTTTTGACCCAGCAGATTTAATCACTTTTTCTGTTAACCCATAATAAAATCATAAAAGAACCAAACTTCATGAATGTTTTATGACAAAGTATCTGTTCCAATTACTCTTTCAGAGAAAAATCAGAGTTGTAGAAATAAATGGAAAATTAAGAGAGCCATGACATCATGTTCTTCCCAAGTGTATGTAAACTTTTGACCAAAACTGTATAACTGAATAACACAAGAAAAGTAAGATTTGTCATCGTTTTGTGGCCTACTAGTTTGTGAACTCTATATTAAAGCAGGCAAAGCAATGCATTGAACCCGTTATGCATTGGCTCACATGATGACTAAGTGGCAAATAAAGTTTAATACATCTGTAGTTATTTGTATTGTTAGACATTTTGTGATTTTTTTTTTTGTGTTAAACTAGTTTTCTCCATCGGTCCATTGTCCAGTTCTCAAAATACTTTATTACTAAGATTCTGTCTTTCACATGGTCATTCATATATAGTTGTTCTTGTACCCTTTTTATGTTTACGTTTCTTTTTCATGTTTGCTATAATATTCCATTAGATTTGTTGGTTCGACTGTCAAGGATTTCCCAGACTCTGAGCTCCATCTTTCCTTGTCTTCCTGATGACCTTTTGGAAAAGAAAGTCATCAAACTGAACACAGTTACAATTTTAATGCCAAAGCTGCATTTGCAAGTATGGACAAAAATCTATTAGTTCCTCATTCATTTTGCTCCTGTGTGGTTTTGTTATTAATGTTTCTTACAAGTATCATCCCTTTCATCCACAGGTTGTCGATGAAATTTTGAAAAACTTTAGCCAGTGCATTTTGGATGCTTCCAAAACTCTTCCACCAAACAGGTGGGCAAATTAAGCATCTTGATTTTTTTTTTGGTCTAATTGTTTAATTAATTCATTCATGAACCGCTTAGCCTTTACGACTATCACAGGGGTGCTGAAGCCTAGGCTAGCTAAATACGGGCAAAAAGTGATGCTATTCCAAAAAGAAAAACTGTCATTAAGGCACTAACACTTTTTAGGAAATTAATTGTATATTTTTCTCCCAGGTAGTTAAGCAGCTGGCAGGGATGACTTTTTGAGTCATTTGAACATACAGTATTGAACACGCATATATGGCTCAGAGTTTGAATTTCTAAGGGTTGGGTTAAAAATGTCCCATCTGTGAATGGAACTGATTTTACATCACACATTCTTCTCATTTTTCACTGAAATTCTTCTTCACCTATCACACCAATTAAATGATAGAATTTTGTCACAAATAAAGGATCAAGACTCACCTTGAAGGTGACACGGTGACGAGATGGTTAAAATATCTATATCACAGTTCTGAGCTCAAAAGTTCAGTTACGGGATCTGGCCTTCCTTGGCCTTCCTGTGTGGAGTTTGCATGTTTGCCCAATGCCAGCCTAAGTTTTCTCCAGGTACTCCTGTTTACAGCTTGAAGTATTCCGACTCGTCAATTGTGTGGACCAGCACAACATCGCATCATAAAATCAGATAAACATTTTTTTCTCTGCTTCACATTACCAGCGTTCAGTGTGAAAAACAGAACAGTGGCATAATTAAAATGCTGCTATATTAGGATTGTTCACTGGCAGTCTTACGTCCATGTAGTACAGCGGTACGTACCCATGTGTGTGTGGCAGCCGCCGACTGTCTGACCTAAGGAAGGAGCAATGGTAATCATAAACCCTAA
>NW_027551630.1:42500-135000 GCF_051989575.1 Stigmatopora nigra | reverse complement strand
CTCCAGAATGCTTTTGCATATTGCGGTTTTAGGGTCTGCAGGCCACTAATGATCCTGGTTAGGGACCCATCGGGTGGTGACGTGTTGTTCGGTATGAAGGTGCAACATTGTTTTCCAAACATTTTGCACACACGCCCCCTTGATCCGTAAGTAGCATCTCCACCGCTATGCGATCCTGGAACGCCATCAGACTGGTAGCTGCCCGTCACTCCTTTATGGCCACGAATCCCTGTTCAGTATAATTTCCAAGGTTTTGGACATTGTAATGCAGGTAATTTATCTCATCCACATTTTTGTTTTCGGACTCCCATCCTGCTAAGATCTGATTAGCCAGCTTATACTCATCTGGGACGCCCCGGGGATGCCAATCGCATCAATGTATGTTGGATCTCCTTCCCTCCATGCCGCTCGACGATGTCGGGAGGGACCCTTCACCACACCAGATTTCTGAGCAGCCAATTGTATCTCCTCACTGTAGATGGAAAAACAGACACCGGTTAGAGCAGTGAGACCAAAGTACCTAGTCCTGCCGCGGCTAGAGTCGTATAATTTATCCACCACACCACCACCGATTGTATTTTCCCTTGTCTGGTAGTTTGTTCTAATTCTTTGTAAGATGGTTTAGTCTCAATTGAAACCATATGGAGACGTCAAACCCAATATAAAAGAGTTCCCTATAGTTTTATGGTATTGCTTGGTGAGCAATAATCTTTTCAATCAATATTGGTGTTTCCCGGATCTTATTAAGTCAGAAAGTTTATCTTACCCGTCCCCTCAATGTTTCAATTGAGACCACCCTTTTACCAAAGTAGCTCCACATAGTGTTTGCCTTCTTTACACTCCATTAACAGCACCCAATTATCGCCCGTTTGGGAAATCCTTGTTTCAGAAATAAATTTCACAAGTTAATATGTCAGTCCAAGCTTTCCAATCTTGACCAATTTCTGCAACAAGGCTTTTCCCAATCTTCAATTTTTTAGCTGTTAATGTACCACACATATTTCCCACCATAGGTTGATCCCTTGTATGGCAACCGGGACATCGCCGAGTCCAAATATATATTTTCAATCTCAAATGTATGTCTGGAAATTTGATTTAGTAGGTAATGTTAATCAAATGTAAATGTGAATGTTTCTCGGTTTACCCTCCCGTAAGAAGGTGTATCCTCAATTGAAACACCTCCGCCTTTCTCTCCAACTGGAGAAAACAACCCTATTGTGGAGAGGAATAGAATCACAATCATCATTAATCTCATTGCCCCAAAAGCAATAATTGTTTTCAACATGAGTTTTTGTCTTTGTTTAGGGAGTTTTCCTCTTGAAACGTTTCAATTTAGACAACCTTCCTACTGTGGGAAAGGTGCATCCGTGTCCCCTTTCAGTAACAAGGACCCTCCCACTTTGCGTTGCTCCGATGTTTCTTCTTTTATGCTGCGTATCAGCATCCAGTCTTCAAGAATCACCGTCACTTCGTCCGTTTCCTATTGAGAAGCAAAATCTCCCTCTGATAGTCTAAATTTGGTGTTTTTTTTTCTCTCTGCTAGATTTTTCTCATCATCCAATTGTCATTGTTTAGTGAATAATAGCAATTTGTAAGGTCTACCAAACAGGACTTTATATAAGGTCCGCCAATTGTGGATGGTAGGCAATTATTATATTAACAAAAATGGGTGCCATTATCACTATAGATAGTTTCTGGAATTCCATATCTTGGAATTATACCCTTACATAATGCCTTTGCTACTGTTAAAGCATCCGCATTTTTTTCTGGGAAAATCTCAACCCATTTTTAAAAGGCATCCACAATGACTAAACAGTATTTTTTCCCTGCACTCTTACTTAATTCAATAAAATCTATATGTATCTTTTGAGATGGATATGTAGGTATGCATATAGATTTAAACCATAAGCCTTGTAGTGCCGTTGTAGCAAGGCCACCACCCCCTTGTCGAGACATAGGACTTCCCTTGACTCAAGCCCAAATTATTTTCTTTATTGATAGTGTCTCGGTGGCCTGCCAATCAAAAAACACAAAAAGACAAACTATCATTCACGCTCACACTCATAAGCAGAAGAATTTAGTGTGTTCAACCAGTCTAGCATCCATAATTTCATTTTGTGGGAGTAAACTGGAGTACCCGGAGAAAATCCACAAATTCTCGAGGACGCCATGAATACCCCACATTCCGGAAGGTCTGGACCCACCCCGCATTCATTAGTAGATCCTTTAATACACACACCCCCACTCTAGCATTTTAACCGTTTGTAAAAAAATCCCTTCAAGTTTTACACAAAGTTATATGCTTTTTAATGCTGTCAGTTTAGCTGTTTGTTCCCCGAATTGAGGTGGCAATAGTCTCACATCTAAGGTTTTTTTTTCTTTTTTTTTTCCCCCAGCCGCCATGACCTAATGGCACCCTATCAGGTTTTTGGAAAATCCCAATTCCCTCTAATAGCATGCCAATCACCTTTTAATGCGGCCATCCAAATTTGTTTCCACTTCATCCAGGTGATAAGATAATCTCCCCCATTTGTAAAACAAATTTAACAAATTAATGATAGCCCGTTAGAGTATGGTCAAAGCAATGCACACGCAACAATATCAAATAACGGATACAGTAAATGTATCGACCATTTCCTTATTTAGATCTTGTTTTCGCATCTTAAGGCACTCATTTGCACCTTAAAAGGTTTCTGAAATGTTGTACCTAGAGGCATTCGTAAGTAGAGGTATGATTGTACTTATTTATATGGTCAACTATATATACATTGCCTTTTACATCTAGTGTACTTTTATCATTTTTAGAATTTAATTGATAAAATTATAATGTGATGATTATTTAATATAATTGTACTTAAACCTTTGACAGTGTGTTCTTTTCATCTTTACTTGGAAAATTTAGTTTTTCCAAAAAATAATTAAAAATCTCAGCCTGATTTGTGGTTCTTGCATGAAGCAACTACAACAAAAGGTTTTATGCAATTGAAAAAGTTTTAAAACATATTTTGAATCAGAAATGTTATGTTTTTGCATGTTTGTCTTAAATTACATCGGGAACCACCAGACTAATGCCGATCCAAATGGTTCATATGCAAAGCACTTTGCTCCATTATTAATTATTTCAAGATTCCTAAAATATAGATATTTTGTAACATAGTAAAACACTTTTTAACATTTTAAATATTTTTCAAATGTTCTTCATATCCTGCATGTTGGCCCCAAAAGTATACTTTTTTTAAATAAAAAATTCTGTTTTCAAGGGCTCCATGCTGAGTTGCCCACAAGTGGTTGGGTTAGCAGCCTTTGTTGTTCATCTCAATGCCTCCATGGACCCAAATCATGTTGTGCAGCTGACTTCACCGAGGCAGCCTAGTAATCAAGTATCTGTCTCGGAGGCTCTATGCTCAGCACTGGTCTGCAACACAGATACTTGCATGTACTTCTCTTTTAGGTAAAGTATTAACACAATTAGGGTATGGTACAATTATTTTAAAGACAATTTGTTTTCTCTGATCTTTGCTTGTCAAGTCTATTTTAAAATTACTCTTTAAATTATTCAGGTTCTGTGTGGCTGCCATGTGCTATGTGATCTATATAGGGGACTCACTGCCTCATAAAGAAGAAATGACTCCCAGCATTATTTATAAGAAGGTCTGTCTTGAGGAATTTGAGTTTGTTTTATTCACGACTGCCATTTTTTAATCGCCCCCTCCTTCTCTGCCTCTGAATCATTTAAATACCAATTATTGTCTCATCTCATTTTCTGAACTGCCTTATCCCCATTAGGGCCACGGGGGTGCTGGAGCCAATCACAGCTGTGTCCGAGTCAGAGGCGGGGGACACTCTGAATTGGTGCCCAGCTGATAGCAGGGAACAAGGAGACAGACAGCCATGCACACTCACTCCCATACCTAGGGGCAATTTAGAGTGTATAATCAGCCTACCATGAATGTTTTTGTAATGTAATATGCCACTTTTGTAACCTAAACAATAGAATAAATATATTATTTATATATTTATATAATATATTATATATATATATATATATATATATATATATATATATAGAGAGAGAGAGAGAGAGAGAGAGAGAGAGAGTGTGAGAGAGAGAGGGGGTGAGTGGGGGTGAGTGAGGGTGAGTGAGAGTGAGTCAGTGAGAGTCAGTGAGAGTCAGTGAGAGTCAGTGAGAGTCAGTGAGAGTCAGTGAGAGTCAGTGAGAGTCAGTGAGAGTCAGTGAGAGTCAGTGAGAGTCAGTGAGAGTGAGTGAGAGTGAGTGAGAGTGAGTGAGTGAGAGTGAGTGAGAGTGAGTGAGTGAGAGTGAGTGAGAGTGAGTGAGAGTGAGTGAGAGTGAGTGAGAGTGAGTGAGAGTGAGTGAGAGTGAGTGAGAGTGAGTGAGAGTGAGTGAGAGTGAGTGAGTGAGAGTGAGTGAGAGTGAGTGAGAGTGAGTGAGAGTGAGTGAGAGTGAGTGAGAGTGAGTGAGTGAGAGTGAGTGAGAGTGAGTGAGAGTGAGTGAGAGTGAGTGAGAGTGAGTGAGAGTGAGTGAGAGTGAGTGAGAGTGAGTGAGAGTGAGTGAGAGTGAGTGAGAGTGAGTGAGAGTGAGTGAGAGTGAGTGAGAGTGAGTGAGAGTGAGTGAGCGTGAGTGAGAGTGAGTGAGAGTGAGTGAGAGTGAGTGAGAGTGAGTGAGAGTGAGTGAGAGTGAGTGAGTGAGAGTGAGTGAGAGTGAGTGAGAGTGAGTGAGAGTGAGTGAGAGTGAGTGAGAGTGAGTGAGAGTGAGTGAGTGAGAGTGAGAGTGAGTGAGAGTCAGTGAGAGTCAGTGAGAGTCAGTGAGAGTCAGTGAGAGTCAGTGAGAGTCAGTGAGAGTCAGTGAGAGTCAGTGAGAGTCAGTGAGAGTCAAATAGAGTCAGTGAGATCAGTGGGATCAGTGGGATCAGTGAGAGTCAGTGAGTGTCAGAGAGAGAGAGGAGAGAGAGAGTGTGAGAGAGAGAGCGTGAGAGAGAGTGTGAGAGAGAGTGTGAGAGAGAGTGTGAGAGAGAGAGTGTGAGAGAGAGTGTGAGAGAGAGAGTGTGAGAGAGAGTGTGAGAGAGAGAGTGTGAGAGAGAGAGTGTGAGAGAGAGAACGTGAGAGAGAGAGTGTGAGAGAGAGAGTGAGAGAGAGAGTGAGAGAGAGAGTTTGAGAGAGATAGTGTGAGAGAGTGAGTGAGAGAGTGTGAGATATACACATACACATCTACACACACGTTCATTTTATAATCATCAATAATAATTGCAGAGGTGTTTGTAGCCAAACACATAAGAGTTGTCACTGCCTGAGTATCCTGTCTGTATATTATTTGGACCCTGAATTTGCATTTTTACCTATTTCAGCTTCAGTACCTCATCCCAAGACTGTTGCCTGAAGTCAGAATGCCAATTTTTGATGGTATAGAGGACCAGGACCTGAACAGGAAAGGGTTGTGGGACAATATTATGTATGCCGCCAACAAATGGAAAAAGACAGCTTTACGTCTTTGGAAACATTCTACTTTCTCACGGTTAAAACGAGAGCCGTCATATCAGGTAACATACCTGCTTACATTGTTTAGATTTTTAAAACACAGTGGTACCTTGAGATTCGAGCTTAATTTGTTCCGGGAATGAGCTCATATGTCGATTTACTCGTATGTAAATTCAACGTTTCCCATAGAATTGAACTAAAAACAAATTAATTTGTTCCAACCCTCTGAAAAAACACCAATATAACGTAAGACAACAGAGACACCCTGACTTTCAGCTGCAACCTATCAAGGATTGTTTACTTTTTTTTTCCTTTCATGAAAATTCTGAAAATGATGCCCACAAATGTCCTCACAATAAGATAACGTATGACCACTTTCCAACAAGAAGTAATATACTCCTCTTGTATTAGCGAGCGAGATCAGCCATGCATACACCCTTCTGCACTGGGGCGGAAAATACTGAATGTATGCAACTATCCACACACTGCTCTCATAGACATTTACACGAGGGAGTTGCGACGCGAAAGACTACCCATGTTGTTCTCAAAAGCAGCCTCTGTCGTTGGCCACACCAGGCTGTATGCTCGTATATCAAAATGTGTCTCGTATCTCAAGAGGTAAATATTTGCTTGAAATTTTACTCGTATCTCAAATTGCTCATATATCGGGGCACCCGTATGTAGAGAGGTATCACTGTTACAGTCTGTATGTATTGGCGGTTAGATGTGCTGGATGTGATGGATGATTAATTATCTTAAATTCTGTATATTTTTTACTTCATGATACAATCTCCCATGTGAAGTTATGTTTTACGGAATGGCTGGCCTATGAACTCCAAGTCCAAAGAAGTAGAGACACACTTTCCGATTCTGAACGGTAATTTCAAGTGGCTGATACATATTCATCTTGAATACATTAAAAAAAATCTCTCAGTGGTGCTTGTGCCTCTGTGCTTTAGATTGGTATACCATGAATGGGTATGTATGCAACTCTACCTTAGTCGTGCACACGATCAAGGCGGCTGTGGTGGTAGCCTGATAAGTCTCTGCTCACATCTCATCAATGCAATCATGGACCAGCAGCAAAGGTAGTTGTTAATGTGTATTTTCTCTCATTGAAAATAAATCTTTAAATTGTGTCAAAAATCATTCCGACAAATCTGTGATGACAAAGTTTGTGAAGCAAACAAACGGATAATTGTGATTTTCGCCTTGTGGCCAAGTGTGGTTTCATCTCTTCTCATTTTCTGAACCGCTTTATCCACACTAGGGTTGCGAGGGGTGCTCGAGCCTATCCCACCTGACTTTGGGCCAAAGACGGGAAGGATACACCAAATCGATAGCCAGCCGATTGCAGGGCACAAAGAAAAGGAGAACCATTCACTCCCACACTCATACACCTAGGTGCAATTTTGTCCGATAAGCCTATCATGCATGTCTTTGGAATGTGGGAGGAAACCGGAGTATTGAGAGAAAACACACGCTGGAGAACATGCAAACTCTACACAAGTGGACTGTGAGACTGATGCTCTAACCACTCATCCATCGGGCCACTGCCTATTTGTGTTAAACAGTAAATTTTAGACTGCGAGAAACCTAAAATCTATATATTTATAAATGTTAGAGTGAGCGAACGAGCGAGAGTGGGAGGTAGAGGGGGAAAGTTAGTGCAATGCTTTAAAAAAATTCAATTGTTTTATTGGAAAATGAATTGGTATGAATTAGTAATTGGACACTGTAAGACAGGGGTCTCAAACTCAATTTACCTGAGGGCCGCAAGAGGCAGAGTCTGGGTGAGACTGGGCCGCATCAAGATTTCCACAAGAAAAGCGCTGATAAAACATTCCAATGTTATCAAATATCTTTATTTTTAACTAAAAATGATGGATTAAATAAATTAACTTAAAGATTAATAAAAAATAAATCAATAAGTAATAAAAAAATTAAAATTAATGAGAATACAGTAGATATACAGTGGCTGGCTAAGTAGAGAAAACTAATTATTTTTATTCCGTTTCAAGTGTCTGTATTAACAGCTCTTTAAATTTTAACTTTCTGAACTTGAATGGATCATTGAACATGAAATATTCTGGACACAGCTTCTCTTGTCTACTTTTTGCTTTTGGAGACCTGGCAGCGCTTCTTCTCACATAGCTGAGTCACATTTGGTTTGAGGGAGGAAGCAGTGGAGACCCTCAATAGAGCTTGAAGATGCTCATCAGTAAGCCTGGACCTATACTTGGACTTATTGAAGTTCAAGGTGGAGAAGAGTTTCTCACACAAGTATGTGCTCCCAAAAAGGCACATGGTCCGCTTGAACATTTGGGAAAGTTCAGGGAAACTGGGGGTCAACTCTCTCAAAAATTGCCCAAGCTTGTCTGCTTCTCCACTCACCTCCCTGAACTTGGCTTTGAGTGCAGAGTTGCACTGCAGGTCAATGAGCTCAATTTGAAGCTCAGGAGGGGCATCTTGCACATCAAAGGAGAAGGGGTCCGCAAAAATTTGAAATGTGGCTTTGTGTGTCTTGAAGTCTGCAAATCTGTGATCAAATTCCTCCTGCAGCTTCGAAACACATATTTCTCACCACTGTATGGTGTGCCTGCATCCACAAGAGCCTTGCATGCTGGTAAATGGAAAAGGTTTGACGGAGAGAGCTGGGCTTTCCATAACAAAAGTTTAGTGCAGAATGCTCTCACGTTGTCATAGGCAGCACTGACTGACAAGTTGCCCCTGGCTTTGTAGCTTCTTGTTCAGTAAGTACATTAAGCTCATGTGTGATATCAACAAGAAAAGCTAAGTCCATTGCCATTTGGGATCACTTAGCACAGGAACATCAACCCCGTCTATTTCCATGAAGTCTTTTACTTCTGCTCTCAACTCAAAAAAATCTCTTCAATACATTTCCCCTGCTGAGCCAATGTACCTCAGTGAAGTAGAGCACATCCCCATATTCAACAAAGAAATATTGCACTCCCCACTTTTCTTGAAACTGTCTGTGCTCATCACTGACCTTTCTCTTCACGGCAGGCTTTGAAACAGACATCTCTGGGGCTGTAATATGTGTTTACACTAGGAATGAGTCTCGGATTGAATTTTTAACTTTCAGTCGCGCGGTTCTGTGGCGCATGCGCACTTTCGATTTGACCGTTTAACTTTCAATCGCGTGGGTCTGTGGCGCATGCGCACTTTTGCTCTCCGATCGTATTGGATTACGGCAGCTCTCCGAGCCGAGCGGAGTGAGCGAAGCACTGGACAGCCCAGCCAATTTCCCACCCTCCAGAGCCGTATACTTCACCGTGATTGGTTCATCCAGCTCCGAACACAGTGTCATTCATTTCAATCTTGCGGGCCGCACGGACATTAATCTTGCATATTAAGACGCGGGCCGCAAATTATCGTCCCGCGGGCCGCGAGTTTGCCCCTGCTGTGGGATAAGACAAAGTCTCTTTGCAATTGCTTGTTCATATTGTATTCTTTTTTGTGAGTATAACAGCATCGTAGTCATCCTTATGGCTGACATGTCAGCATAAGCACCCAATTGTCTGACTGAATAATCAATCCTAGTCTTGTGATTGGGCTGACATGTCAGCACAAATACTCAACTGTCCGACACTGATCAATTACTTTTTGCCCTGCAAATGACTGAAACGTATCTGTCCAAAGTCCTAGGGACAACTGTCAGTTTTGCCTGTATTTAAGACACACTCACTGGTCATTCGACTAGAGTCGCAGGAACATCGCGTTGAACAGGACCCCATTGTAGGAACTCTCACTGTCCACTTTGCAGTCTGTTAATAAACCTATTTTCTATTTAAATTGATCTCACTCTTTCTTAGCCTGCTCCTGAAGTTGTATTTTCAGACCTAACAGACACAAGGAAGTGAGACACCCGGTAAAGAGTTTGTTCTGTTTTGAGCTAAACTGCAGTAAAATATCCCGGTTTTAGGTTGTTGACATGTAAGCTGCCCTGGTCAAAGGCATTAGAAACAAAACAAAGGTTTCATCCGGTGTTGTTCTCCTGGCCAGCGTCAACCAAATGTGCACTAAACAATCCAGAGATGACAAATTATTAGATTTTCAATTTCCAGGTTTTCTTGTAAAATTCAGTTTGGAAATTTAACTTTTCCCATTCAGTAAATTGTTGATGAATCCATGCCAGGACTGTGTCTCTCTATTTCTGTGATACTGGGGCTGTGTTCTGATGCTTCTGCCTCCTTTTTGAACTTGTATGGTGTGATGTTTTCAGGACTTGTGACCAACTTTCAATTTGGGATTCCATGATAAAAACCAATGAGAACCTCTCTGGATACTCAGTTTTTTTGTGACATATATGCGCCTCCACTGGCTCCTGTACAATTTTGATGTCACCGGTTTTTATTAAAGCTAATGGTAGCGTTACATAAAATACTTTTTGGGAAAATTGCAATAGTTCTAGATCTGTGTGAGCCATGATTTTTTTTCTTGTATACTCCGGGACAGGATGGTGGCCCGGTGGAGCTAGTGGTTAGCACGCCGGCCTCACAGCTCTGGGGTCCTGGGTTAAAATCCAGGTCATGTCCATCTATGTGGAGTTTGCATGTTCTCCCTGGGCTTGCGTGGGTTTCATCTAGTTACTCCAGTTTCCTCCCACATTCCCGAATCATGCATGGTAGGCTGATTGGACACTCTAAATTGGCTCTAGTATGGGTATGGGTAAGGGTGTGTGTGTGCATGGTTATCCGTCACCTTGTTCCCTGCAATCGGCCTCTGGCCTGGAAACAGCTGGGATTGGTTCCAGCACCGCCCGCGACCCTAAGGAGAATAAAGCAGTTTAGAAAATGAGAGATGAATGGATTATATAATTCAACTGCTCTGTAAAAATCGGTAGGAGTAGGCCTTTAAATTTGAACTTTTTCTGTGTCAATCAAAAGGATCCACAATATTTAGCTTTTCCTACTACACCGATATTATGATTGGCCTCCAAATATAAATATTAACTTTTCTCTGTACTTTTTTTCCACAGACAATATTATTATTTAAAACCCACAAGAGCATGAAGTATATATTAAAAGTCCCAAAATATCTATAATTTAGATATATTTATTTGGGTATTTTATATCATAAATGCATAATTGTTCTTAGTCAATTTAAGCTTATAGTGCAACTGAAAGATTGAGTCAAAGGAATTTCAAATTGCTTTTATTGCAGTTCGCTCTAGACTTGACGTTGAAGTTTTTTAATCTGAAAAACATTGCCTTACAGCATGTCAACAGCCGCCATGCTAAACTTTAAGTATGACATTGGTCAGGTGACTGCAAGTGTTACATTCTATTGTGTTTTGCAGACATTACCAAAGTACCATACCTAATGGATAATATTGTTTACAGGGTAAACCTTCTTGAAGATTACACAGTCTCACAAAAAGGAACCTGTCTTCCTGAGATTATTTGTACATTACAGGTATGAAATAAATGTTCATTTTACACTAATAACACCAGACTAAAAATTATAATGGTTTAATGTTTATGCTTGAAAGTAGAAGGTGATCTATGAGTTGGAGCTATTGGGTAGTCAACCAAGCAGAATGCATATATGTGACGTCCTCTTTGAGATAGTATCTCAGAGGTTCTCTGCCTCATTGAGATCAGCTTCAGCACATCTAAATTGTGAAATCACACTAAACACATGGAACAGGTAGGCTCACTTCCTATATGTAGTTCAAGATTAATTCGCAAGATTGTCACCATCATAAACCTTGATGTCTATGTACCACAGAGTAATGCTGGCTCTCCAATCAATGTCATTTATTAAAGTCCAGGTGGAAGGAGACAGGATGTACCTCGACTGTCAAATGCTTATACAACATGTCAGCGATCATCAGGTGCTCTTCAATTTAATTTCTTGATATGTGGGATCAGCTATTTTGTATTTAAAACACACATACATTTTTACCCAAAATTGCTATACATTTTTGTTTTCACATTTTCTCAGCTCACACCAAGCATTGCACCGGTACTAGTAACTGGCAAATGCAGAACGCATGTCGCCATGACAAAACATTTATTCACAGCATATGGTACGGAAACCTGGTAAAAGAAACAACCACTATGAACACAATTCTCAAATGGAATTAACAATTTTAAATTCTTAGTCTAATTAATTACTAATATTTACAAATTTTCCTAGTCTGATTCATCATCATCAGATTCTCCAAAGACTTGATTCCATTCTTCTTCAGTTAGGAAAGCGCTCCCTGGGCAGCCTCGAGTGAGCAGCTGCACCGCTAATGTTTCTCTGAAGCAACTTTTTTTTATTTACTCTCCCTTATAAACTTGTCGAAGGCTATTTTGAGAGGGCTAATTTTGTGTAAAAAAAAAGGTAGATTACACCCACTGGGCCCTGCTAAAACGTTTTTTTCACGTCTCCCACTATAACGGCCGCTTTTCCCGGGATTTAGTCATGAAAGTAGAGACCTCATGTATAACATGTACCCAAACTTGGTTTCAGTGGTATGCTACAAAATGTGCGTTATACTCGAATAAATATGGTCAATCGGGTAGACAAACCGAACCTCGAGGGCATAAACACTTTAACCAATGACATTTCTGCAGAAAACAAGAAGCACCTGACTGCAATCCACTTATTGCACCTGTAGGACACCATATTGGTGAAAAGGTATGCTCTTTATGGGTTGGAATGAAAACCGGCACCCACTGCATCCCTTTGTGGAATAGTTTGAGGACCTCTGATTTAAATAATCAATGCAGCGGCAGAATTTGGAATTGTTGTGAAAGCACGGCAAATATGAACGGACCGCCGAGTGAGAAAACACGGAATCAAGGATCCGACTTATTGACCAAGTACTTTCTACTTTCTACCAGCGGCATCCCACAGAGTCACAAATGTAGAAATTCTCTTCTGCGATTTTCTTTTCGAGCACAATACCCCATTCATGGCTGTTGAAAATTCCTCTAACATGGTGAAATCAATGTTCCCAGATTTACAGACCGCTAAGGTAAACATTTACATTTTCATAGGTATCTTAATTTCTTACTGACAATCGAGACATTATTTTATTATTCAATTCAATTTTTTTCTCTTTATTAAAGTAAATAATGTTTCTTTAAACGTAATGTTGTTATATCTGATATACAGTGGGGCAAATAAGAGTAGAAAATTAGTATTTGATCACCTACAAACAAGTAAGGTTTTTGGCTGTCAAAGAGGTCCAACTTCAAACAAGGTCTAACAAGGTCTCCACTCGTTATTTGTATTAATACTGTGTTTTAACTCATTATTGGTATAAAAGACACCTATCCACAACCTCCGTTTCTTTTTTCGAAACTCCACTATGGCCCACACCAAAGAGCTGTCGAAGGACACCAGAGACAAAATTGTAGACCTGCACCTGATTGGGAAGACTGGATCTGCAATTGGTAAAACGCTAGGTGTAAAGAAATATACTGTGGTCGCAATTATTAGATAATAAGATAGTTTAATCTCCTTCGATCTGGGGCTCCATTTGGGGCCTGTTTTTGTGCAAAGGGACCAGAATGACTTATCTGTGTAAAGGAATCAATGATTGCGGAGGCACGGCTGTATCGAGATATTTTGACTGAAAAGCTCCTTCCATCAGCAATGATATTGAAGAGGAGACGAGGCTGGGTCTTTCAGCATGACAATGACCCTAAACACAGCCAGGGCAACATAGGAGTGGCTTTGTATGAAGCATTTCAAGGTCCTTCAGTGGCCTAGCCAGTCTCCAGATCTCAACCCCATAGAAAATCTGTGGAGGGAGTTGGAAGTCCGTGTTGTCCAACAATAGCCCCAAAACATCACTGCTCCAGAGGAGATCTGCCGGGAGGAATGGGCCAAAATACCAGCAACAGTGTTTGAAAAGCTGGTGAACAGTTACAGAAAACGTTTGGCCTCCGTTATTGCCAAAAAAGGGTACATAACCATGATTTGCAAAGTCTTAAAAAAAATAAACAATGTGATTTTCTGTTTTTTCCACATTCTGTCTCTCATGGTTGAAGTTTACCCATGTTGACAATTACATGCCTCTCTAATCTTTTCAAGTAGGAGACAATCGGTGGTTGACTAAATACTTATTTGCCCCACTGTACATAGATTTTTATATAGGATGACTATGAATGTATGTTATTGTTTTTATGTTATATTATTATTATGTTATTATTTATGTGGTTGAACTTATAAAAGTATGGTCTGTATTATTTTTAAGAGTTTGCTTGTCGGAGAACGAAGGCAACGACGAGCATAAAGCAGAGCCTAGCACATGATGACACATGCCATGTCATTGAACGTTGCAGAACTCAGCCCTTTACCCTTATGATTGGCAAAAGTAATGACTGGCACCAAAAAGAGACCGGTTATATTAGCTCACTTTATGGAAGGATATTACACATAAATCCGACTCCTTTATTTCCCGGAGTTGGTATCAGGTACAGTGTCAGTAATCTTTGCCGTTATAGATGAACTGTTTCAAGAAAAACACATTCCTCAAACAAATGTTGTGGGATTTGCTAGCTGCAGTTGTAACACTGGTTGGAAAGAAAAATGTTCTTTCAAGGATCATGGAAAAGGAGGCTGTGTTTAGCATTGGCTGCATTTGCCACCTTCGCAGTATCTGTGTAAAAAGTGGACTGAAGACAGTCAATGTGGATCACTTGCTGGTACATAGCATTTATTTCTTTTAAGAACAGCTCAAAGCAAATGGAGAATTTTAAGGAGTTTCACGACTTTCCAAACACTGAACATGAACAAATCCTCAAGCATTGCCGAACACGATGGCTATTTCTGCTAAAATTGGTAGAAAGAACGCTGACACAATTTGAGGCTCTCACAAGTTTCTTTTCCCAGTCACGCAGATGTTGAAAGGCCAGGTCAAGTCAAATCAATCAATGGCAGGCTACGGAACCCTCAGACTCTCCTCTCACTCCACTTCCTCAGCTTCATTTTACAATAAAGTACCTTGTTGACACACTTATCTTTGTTTTTATTCTACATCGTCTGTCTTGCATTGAGTAATTAGGTGCTGCATCGTTTGTCAAGGTTTATCATCCCAAAATAAGGGGAAGTGCAATTGTGTGCAAACATTCATAAGGGGAGCAATTGGCTGGGGTTGACAGGTACGCAATCAACCAGAACCATTTGAGACATGGTTTATTCCTCAAAATTATTCAATGTTGAGGAAGTTGTGGCATATCCGATATTTATTTGAGTAAAACGCGCAAAATTTCTTACCAAAAAACTGAAGCAAAGTTCAGGTGCATTTAATACAAGAGGTATTCGCTTTTATGACCAAATCCTGGAGAAAAACTACACTCGGTAGCAGTTTCAATGAGAGACATAACAACCTGTCTTTGTCCACTCGATGGGGCATGTTCTATTGTATTGTGTTCTATTGTTCCGGTGCTGACACTTGGAAAAAAATAACTTGTTTGGTGAATCTTATGATGATGAGTCAGACTTTGAAAATTTTCAAATGTTAGGATGATGATGAATTAGACTCGAAGGATTTAAAATTATTAATTTCATTTAAAGTTGTGTTCATACTGGTAGTTTGTTTTACCAGGTTTCCATACCAAATTTTGTGACTCGTGGTGGGCAGTAGGTTGGTGATGGCACAAAGGAGAAAACGGACTTTGTCAGCTTTGTCAGTTTGCCACAATTCGTTCGAGGACAGTGGTCGCTCCTGTACCTAATCCCTTTGTGTCCAACGGCCCTCAGAAGCTAATCTAACTCCCTTGTTCCTATGTTTTGCATGGCTTTGTCAGTTGATAACAAAATGACTGCTGAAATTACTGTTCCAGTCGGTACTCAGACGATTCCCCGATGGCTCTTTCGCTGAAGGGACGTTTTGCCGAATGGACGTTTTGCCAAATGGACGTTTCGCTTAATGGACGTTTCGGCGAACGGGGGTTTCGGCGAACGAAACGTTCGCCGAAATGTCTTTCGGCGACTCATCAGGTTACGGTTCCAGTCATGTACCGCTCCATCTTCATCATTTGCTCTGCACCTTGGATGCTTGTGAAGAACTGGTCACTTTTGTGCCCGATGCAAAGTTTGTACTTTGATGCCAAACATCTGCCACCTGCTCCGTCCTCACCTCTGCACTCACCCTACACCTGTTGAAAAGGGTCTTTTCGTCTCATTCATTTTAATGTCTTAATAAATATTTTCTTCATCCTTTTCTCTTTTTTATGTTCCACACATATTTCATACAATACTGGTATAGTTTTTGAAATAGTTTCAGGGATGGAATTGAGGGCTTTAGAATGTTTGGCACATGCATGGTTGTTTGGTTGAACACTTAAGTTTCCCTTAGGTGTGAGTGTGATTGGTTGAGTATCTCCTTCTGATTTGAAAGCAAAAGAGACGTAGACATACAGTGACACAAAGAGAGGGACAATGAGGTTTCAGCAATTTATATCAATGTACTTTTATGTCCATTTTGCTCTGATTTTTTTTAAAGTGAATTTAAATGACTTGTGAATTGTGAATCTGATCCTGTGAATCATCTCCAGATAGGAGAAAAAACACTTCTACACAAGTTGTATGTGATATATATATATATATATATATATATATATATATATATATATATATATATATATATATATATATATATATATATATATATATAATTTTTTTTTTTTCTTGTCTTATTCTTTTTTTTTGTGTTAGAGGACCGCACGGTCAACAAATGGCTTGTTGTCTTTTGAATTGACCTCACACTTTCTCAGAGTGAGTATCAAATATCTTGAAACCACCTGGAGCTTGTTAATTACTTGATGAAGAAATAGTTTTTTATTATATATTTTTATATCTTCAGAGCATTTTATGTGGAAGTGCACGCTGCAGTAATGTGACTGAAGAGTTCAACAAAGTCTGGTCTGAGATAAGTCATCATTGCCCTCTACTGCTCGTCTCAACAGTGGTAAGCATCATTCTTTAAAACTATAGAGTACTCCTTATACTTCTTCCTTGAGGTGTGTCCTGAAAATCCTTTCATAGTCATTTTTACAGACAATCGTGGACTTGAAGAAGAGTTTTCGAGCCTGTGTAAACTGTGAAAATATAGTCAACTAATTTGCTAAATCATAAATTTAGAATATAGGAATAAATGGGACACGATATAGGGATATTTTGAGATTTATTTGGATGAAAAAGGCATAAATGTTTTAATGTTTCCAATGTATAATCATACCTAATATAAACAACAACAGTTAGGCAATAGGTAATACATTGTTCCCTCGCTACTTCGCGCTTCAGCTATCGCGTGCGCAGAGCTTCGCGGATTTTTTCTGGAAAAAAATTAAAGATATTAAATTAAAATTATAAATTACATCATCTTACAAGGTGTGGAAACAAAATATTCAATTAGAATTAGTATTTTCATCATTTTACAAAATTTTAAAACACAAAGAATGCAAGTACGCGCAAAGCATCATGGGGGATCACGGAAGCATCACGGAAGCATCATGGGGCATCACGGGCATAAACGCAAGCTGAATGGCCAGCTGAATGCTCACTGAATATACTCGACTCCCCATTGGCCCATTCACCACGGATGCCCATTCTCAGTCCACGCCTATCTCGTGCTATACAGTACGCTTCTCGCCACGTTAAGCGTAAAAGTTTTGTGAAGCCCTTCGTGATGCCTCCCAAACACTCTCCACGCACTGGTTATTTGGATCCGTGATTGTAGGGCGAAGCAAATCAGCCTGGACGGAAACCTAATCCGTAGTAAGGCTAAATCTTTGTTTGATGCCATGGTGCATGCGAGTGGTGACGACGACGTCAACGTTCTGAACGAGGAAGAAGACGACGGCGACGACGACGAAGGTGATCCTCTGCCCGGTGCCTCAAGCCAGACTAACCCACGACCACGTACGGCTTTCGCTGCCAGCAAGGGCTGGCTTGTGAGATTTAAGCGGCAAGTCGGACTAAAGAATGTCGCTGCTTGGAGATGCAGCCTCTGCAGATGGAGCAGCAGCGAGGCGTTATGTTGAGGATGTGTTTCCGGGAATGATAGAAAAAAATGGCTTTGCCCCGGAGCAAGTCTTTAATATGGTTGAAACAGGACTCTACTGGAAGAGGATGGTGTCCCGAACATTTCTTTTCAAGGACGAACTTCAGAAGACAGGTTCAAAGCCCACAAGGATCGAGTGACTCTGCTATGATGTTTTTGAATTACTGAGTTTTCTGAATAAAAGTTAACATTTATTACATTTGCAGTTTTTTACTCTCTCCAAATATACTGTATTTGATTTGTTTGTATGCACCAACATAACACCTGCATTCTAATGTGGAATAAAACACCTGAATGAACAGCATATTAGCCTGGTGGTGGTTTTGTGCACGTGTTATACATTTCTTTAAGCGTTTTTGATGGCGCCGGCCTACTTCGCGGATACGCAGCTAATGCGGGGGGATCCAGTCCCCATTAACCGCGATAAGCGAGGAAACACTGTAGTACCATATTTTCACACCTATAAAACACACCGTCTGAGATGACGCAGTCTCAGTTGCGGGTATATTTTCTGTTTTTTGTCAATACATAGGGGACCTTGTCGGATAAGGTGCTAGCATAAGTTATGCTAGCTGCTAGCGTATGTTATGCTAACTGCTAGCATATGTTATGCTAACTGCTAGCGTGTTTTTTTTTTAAGACCGCACGGGCAAAACTAAGTTTTGATACTGCTTTATTGAGGTAAAATTGAAAGTGATTAACACTGCCCAGAAGATCGTTGGGTGCTCTCTGCTCTCACTGGAAGACATTGCCAGCCCTCGTTTCCCCAGCAGATCCAGAAACATCATCGGGGGCCCATACCAATCTGGCCACAATCTGTTCCAGCTGCTGCCTTCTGGCAGACGCTACAGGTCCCACAATGTACGGACAAATAGGCTTGAAGGCAAATTTTTCCCACATCCATTAGGGCTCTAAACTTGCGGTAACACGACCTACAATCCCTTCTGTGTAATAACTTTGGGGTGAGGTAATATGCAAAGACGGGCGGTGATCTGCCTCCTACTGGCCGACTGAAGATAAGTGAAAGACAGTGAGAGGTTAGTGATCCGCATGGGGGGTGATGTGATGTATCCATAATGCCAGAATGCCAAATTATGAGTCAGAAATGATCACTTATTTGGGTCTTTTGCCGAGAAAATGCACCTTATGGAGAAACGCTACCAATTTCGTCATACGCAGTTTCTGTATATGATGACAATTAGGCTTTTGTTGTTGTTTGTAGATTCAATGATGATGACAAAAGCCTATGTCCGAAAGTAAAAGGTACACAAGTTAATAGAAGTTAAAGCAGCAAAACATCTACAAAACCGTCCAACTCCTAATCTTCTGTATCTCATATAAATAGTTCGGCGTTCAACATGCTACGGTCTATCTCACTGTCAGTCATAGTTGTGTATTCCGGTAACTTGATTCCAGCTTTGGTGAAAGCTCGAACAAAAGTGCAAGCCGACTCTTGAGCCCAGTCATTCACAATCCGTTGTAACTCGCGACATGCGTCACTTCTAAGCTGTTCGCAAATCTGTTTCACCTCGCTGTTGAATTGTGTTCGAGCCATGGCTTCAGTCATTTTCCAAGCGTTCACACCCGCATTCTGTTGTCATTCACGTCAGGCATTTAATCTCTGTATAGCTGTAATGTGCTGTTTCTTTGAGTATTGAGAGTTTTTGAGGGTTAAGCACATTAACGTCAAATGCCTCGTCACTCACCTGGAATGTTTAGAATGGATTTACCGTAATGCTTGGAATTTGCGGGGAGCATATTTTTAGGGTACACGTCTGCTGCGTTGATCGCGATAAGTAACGTGCCGGAAAGAAAGACATCCAGTCACTCAAGAGGTCACGGCCATACAAAAATTTTATTTGCTGCACAAACAAGGCACACCGACTGATTGGGCACATCAATTTTAGACTTTTAAATGCGCCTTGTAGGTGTGAAACTATGTTAATCTCTTTTTTATACCCATAATCATTGTATGGTCTGTACAAATGAAATGTTCCTTTTTTCCGTTTACTTCCTACTTTTTCACATTCTCCTTTGTGATTAGTTTGTTTTGAAGTTATTTGCTTTTATTTTTGTAATGTTTTGTTTATGAATGATTTAGCTCTGGTGGGAGCAACTGTCAGAAGTGCTGTTGTCATCATGGCATCGTCTGCGTTTTGGACAAAGTCCACCAGAACAACTGCAGCTCATCACCACCAGTCGAAGCTGGGCGTGCAGGTATAAATATAATATATCCCCCAAATGAAAAAAGCAAAAACAAAGTATTAAAAATGGTAAATGTTGAATATACTTATATAGTGCATTTATCTATAATTTTTTTCCATGCTCTTGCAATGTAAGGCCTACCTGCTAAGGGTAAATTCCAGTTCAGTGCCTTGGCAGAGGGCACTTCAAAGATTGGCAGTCAAAGCCTAAAATCAAACTGTTGACCCTTCAGTTGTAGGACAACTCGAGGTCCTAACAGCACCATGGCCACCCTTAATATTAATAATGCCAGCTTCATCGAAACCTGTGGCCCCATCTGGCTTATGTACATGTTAATGTACTTTTTTAAAAATAAATATTTTTTTAAAATTAAAGTAAGCACAAGTCTTCCAAAATATAAAGTTGGTCCTTGATTATTTTGATCTTTGTTCTACAGTTTGATGAGGGGGCTTTTGCTGCAGATGCCCTCTGCTCCAGCATTGTTGTTCGCCTCCAGTCTCTATGCTGTCTTACAAGGCTGCGAGCAAGATGTCAGAAATGCTCTCACAATGTTGCAACCAGAGAGGGACATCAAACACAAAGAGGTAAAACAACTGGCCTTAAAAATGTTTGGTTGTGTGGGTGAACGTGTATATGAACATATACAGTGGGGCAAATAAGTATTTAGTCAACCACCAATTGTGCAAGTTCTCCTACTTGAAAAGATTCACAAGGCCTGTAATTGTCAACATGGGTAAACCTCAACCATGAGAGACAGAATGTGGGGAAAAAAACTGAAAATCACATTGTTTGATTTTTAAATAATTTATTTAATAATAATAATCGGACATAGGCTTTGTCATCATCATTGACTCGACAAAAGCCTAATTTTGATCATACCCAGAAACTGCGTATGACGAAATTGGTAGTGCTTCTTCATAAGATGCGTTTTCTCGGCAAAAGACCCAAATAATTGATAATTTTGGACTCGTAACTTGGCTTTCTGCCATTATGGATACTTTGCATCACCCCCCGAGCGGATCACTTACCCCTCACTGTCTTTCACTTATCTTCAGTAAGCCAGTAGGAGGCAGATCACCCCCCGTCTTCGCGTATTACATCACCCCGAAGCTATTACACAGAAGGGATTGTGTCGTGTTACCGCAAGTTTAGTCCTAATGGATGTAGCAAATTAGTTGACTATATTTTCACAGTTTTCACAGGCTCAAAAACTCTTCTTACATAATTTTTCAAGTCTGTACCTCATGATTATCAAATATTTACCTTATCTTATTGAAACAATTGTACCAGTTTCTAAACATCTCACTTATTGCATCAACAAGTGTATTAAGTTAGGTATTAATTATTCATATCTTAAGTCATTCAGCAATAAATTATTTATATTATTAACTCAATTATAATCTTAGTAGAATGTTTAATTTGTCCAATTCATGATAGCAGACCATTACTTTTGTTGTATTTGCCTCGTCATCTAACTCCCATTGCCTAGTGAATAATGGCAATTTGTATGGTCTACTACTTTTTCCAAGATGGCACCATCAGGTGGCAGCTGGTGGCAGTAGCTGTGTCCACTCTTATTTGTTCTTTTGCGTTTACAGCCTTAATTTATTCGCCGAATCGGTCATGCTGTTTTTGTTATACTTTGGATACTCACATTTTAGGTCTGCTATTTTTGTTAATAACTATTAATTTTTTTAAGCATCGATTGCTGTTCTGAGTTGTGTATGGATCCACTTTACTACGGCTTGCCTTTTCACAACAGAATACTCCGACCAAGTGGATCCCACAACTCTGGAAGGCATTGGTCACCCGCTCGCTGGTCTTAATCGCATGATCGGCCGGCATGAGAATTCGATCTGCAATTTGATAAACATGATGAGTGCGCTATCAATAACAGTTGGAAGATTGATGCCACCTGCCCAAGTAGCAGAGCAGGAGGCAGGGAGCCGCTTGCTGGACTTTATTGAAGACGATCAAATCCTGGCGGCTGAGTGTGGATTTTGCGCTAAGGCACGGTGTGGAATTTTTTGATGCAGGCTTTCCCCTGTTGTCAAAGATAAGCTGGCTGCTCGGGATGACACAACCGGTCCGGGGGAGCTGATGGCTTTGTTCATTCGGCTGGATAATTGGCTACGGGAGCGTGAGCAAGAACATGCCGGGGAGAGCTGTAGCAATTGAAGAACCCCTATGGGGAGCTGCTAAACGGCTGCGAGGAAGGTTGATGTTTTACCGTCTGTTTGGGCACCGAAGCGGGTTCCTGATTTGATGGGAGTGGAAGTCGTGCAACTGGGCTGCGGATGTCTCTCGCACCAATGTGGATTTACCTCCCCCTCACTCCGGAAGAGAGATGACGAAGTCTTCTTATGTCTGCAGTAATTCGCGTGAGTCCACACACAGCGTGCAAGAGGAAGACGAGCACCAGGAAACTAGGAGGCTACAAATAGTACTACCTTTTGGAGACAAGAACTTAGAATTTAGTGCTCTCCTCATTTACTCAGGAGCGGATGATTGTTTTATCCGTGTCCGGACATTTCATCGACGGACACTTCGTCTTAGGATGCTTTGTCCCTGGTCTGTTCGTCGAACGGATGCTTCGTCTCCGAAAGGTTTGTCGAACGGACGCTTTGTTGCCGGACAGTTCGTCGAACAGACATATCGTCGCCGGACAGTTCGCCGGACAGACATATCGTCGCCGGACATATCGTCGCCGGACACTTCATTGCCGGACTCGCGAACAATTGTTTGTCAAATAAAAGCCAATAGATATATTTGTTTTAATTAAAATGATATTAAAAAGAAGACAAAGCAAATTCACATATTCTTTATTAAAGAAAATAAAACCACAAAAAATCACTCGACAACACAAACACATTAACATTTGGGCGTGTGCAAGTACTAAATGTGCGCGTCTCTAAATACACGCACAAAACAGTTCCTACGTTGAGCGCTCAACGTTTGGAAAGACCCCAAAACGAATCAACGTGACATAACTCAAATTTCATGTTGATTCCTTTTTGGGGTCTTTAAAAACGTGGAGCCCCTAACCTAGGAACCATTTTGTGCGTAGTGTTTAAAGAAGACCAAATTTAGTACTTGCATGTGCCAAAATGTGTTTGTGTTGTCAAGCAAGTTTTTGCTGGCATCCATTGAGGAGGGGTACTGTAATGTTTCTGTTGTCTCTTTTGTACTTTGAGAGCCTTAATTTATTCGCCGACTCGATCGTGCTGTTTTTATTATACTTTGGATACAATTTTTTTTTGGCCTGCCCTTTTTGTTAATAAACATCAATTTCTGTCTTGAGTTGTGTATGGATCTACTTTACAGTGGCTTTGCCGTTTCACAACAGCTGTTTTAGTACTTGGTCATAAGATTGGCAGGGAATGATCCTAATATATTGGCATTTTAATTGTGCCACTGTTCTTTTCCATGCCCAAAACTCTAGCATCCATACCTCGCCATTTTAGCTGTACTAATGTGTTTTCAACTGACTTTATGGCGCAATATTCAACGGTATGCTTTCCCCCGTCACATTTATGTCATCAACATCATAGACTAGTAGGGGCGGCTATAGATGCAATGTTGATGTTGCTTTTTATTTCTTCTTTCAGGTTTTAGTGTTCTTGCTTTTCCTGTCTTTGAACAGTTATGTGTCAGCCCTCCTCCATCCTCAGGTGAGTACAACCTAAAACAACCTTCACAAAGTGAGTACACTACTAATCAATAAATAAACTTTGAAACACCTGCCTTAAATATTTTTGACATAATTAAGATACCGTTATTACTCGTATATACAGCGGTACCTCCAGATACGAGCTTAATGCATTCCGAGACTGAGCTCGTACGTTGATTTTCTCATTACTCAAATGAATGTTTCCCATAGAAATGAACTAAAAACAAATTAATTCGTTCCAACCCTCTGTAAAAACACCCAAAACAGGATATTGGATTGGAAAACATTCATATTTGTTCTAATTTGCCATCTATTAACAAAGTAACAAATAACGAGTGGTTTAGTATTACTAAATGTGATTAATAGTACTAAAATTATATGGACTGTAGGGACTTTTTTTCAGGGCAACGCGCTCGTAACATAACATAAACAAATTTAAATGAACTTGGATTACGATGCAAACACTCAAAAATAAATTTAATCTAACCTAACACTAAACTTTATGTTGGGGCTACAGGCCAACACTTCAATAAACTCAAACACAGGAACACGCACTGAGGCAGATAGAATAAAAGTTAAGGCCGCATCTGCAGGGCGGGGATGCAACAATTCAAAGGCCAGAAAGTGTGACTACTCTCCAAGCTCCTCAAAGCTATTTCCCGCCAAAGAGCTGCTTCAACGGTGTTTTTAATAGAGATAAGACAAGTCATAAAAATGGGAGGCGTTAATACAAATGAAGGAGGTGGAGAACAAAAGGTGTAGTGCACATTTTAACCAATAGGTGTAAATTAAATTCTATTCTAGTAACTTTTAATACATCAGAGTGCAAAAGGGTGCAATATTAAATATAAGATTACAATTCCTATTTCACACTTAATTTTAATTGTGTTTGACATTTTGATACCTTTCTTCTCCCAGGTTGGCTCTATTTGTCCAGCCTCCACCCTGACTTTCAGTCAATTTCGAGGGTTATTTGATTTTGTATTCCCTTCAAAATATTCCCAAAACGATGCCCACAAATGTCCTCACGATAGGATAACGCAGGACCACTTGCCAACTTGAAGTAGTTTATATAACTCGTATTAGCGATCGCGTCGCCATTTGCAATGACTAATGGGGAAAAAACACTAAAAATGCAATGCTCCGCCTAGTGCTCACAGAGACAATACACGAGGGAGTTGCGACCACAAACAGTTACGGGGAGAGAGACCGTGCCCATGATGTTCTTATGAGCAGCCTCTCGCGTCCGCTGTCCGCTCGTATATCAAAATTTGTCTCGTATCTAAAGATGAATATCTGCTCAAAATTTTACTCTGATCTAAAATTGATCGTATGCCGGTAGTACTACTGTGCGCCGCTTTAGTTGGCTTATATACGCATAAAAACAGGACATGCCTAAATATTACCGTAGTTAAACGTGCTGACCATAGTGTTTACCAATCATTAACCAATAAAATATCACCCATAATACCTGCATAATGTGTATCTTATGCTATTATTGCACCCAAAGATTTAGTCATTCAGCATTCATTTCAATTGAAATGGACAGTTTTCATGTACAGTCGTACCTCTACTTACGAAATTGATTGGTTATGGAACCAATGTGTCATAAGTGTCATAAGTAGAGCATTACTTTATATGTAAATTCTCTAATTTGTTCCAGGGTCCTCACACAATTACAAACTAAACCCTTAAAAATTGGTCCCAATTTTCGATGAAAAACATGAGAAATACGTGTTTGTCCGCCAGATGGCGGCAATAGCCCTTTATAAGATAAGGAAGTGCATTTACTTTTTTTTTGGGGGGGGGGGGATTTCGTAACTCATTTGCATATAAAAAATAATGTAACCTGAAAATTTCGTACCTAGAGACATTCCAAAGTAAATGGATTGGATTGGATAACTTTATTCATCCCGTATTCGGGAAATGTCATTATGACAGTAGCTAGAAAAGGTATTGTTATAAGTTAGACAGTACAGTCGCAAGGTCGCAAAACAACAAAGCAAAAGCACAAAGTACAAAGCAAATCAAAGTCAATGGGATCATTAAGAATGACCAAATCAAATCACAACAGAAAAGCAGCAAAAACATGAAACGGGCACCAGCGGACGGAGCGACCGCCACCGGCTGTCATTTGAATGGTGCCATCTTGGTTTCGGTAGCAAAAACAGATAGACTCAAAAAGACATTGTAAAGTTGGAAAAAATCTGGAACCAGAGAATATGCAGAGTCCTCTTCCAAGCTTATCCGCACAGTTCCTCTGGAGCTGAAGAAAACAGCAGCTGGGAAGAACTCGACTCCGTTGCTGGTAAGTGCCGACAGCTCTTCCATCTTATCCCACGATGGAATGGTTGGTCAGAAGGGTTGTCTCTTCCCCCGGCACTGTTGTCCAGCTCCGAAACTCCGGCGGCACTGGGGTGTTGCTCCTTTTGGTCTGTATCGTAACAGCTAATCCCGTGTGTGACAGCGTAGGCATGGCTGAATGGTTCCAAAAAAGAAGTAGCTGAAAGAAGCCAGGATAACAGAACAAGAAAAGTTGTAAAAACATTAAAGTAAAAAGGATAAAGTACAAAGTAAAGTAAAAAGGAATGTATTAAGAAATATTAAAATGTAATTAAAAAAAGATAGATGGCTGTAAAACACGAAAAACATAAGTATACGAGCTACTGCCACTGGCTTCCACGTGAACGGCGCCATCTTGGAAATGACTGTTTGTCAGTGACTTAAAAGAAAGAACATTACTTAAAACACTTATATTTACAGACATAAACAAAAAAAGACTTGAACGTGCTACGTGAACACAAGTACATTGTTTCTCTGTTATGTATTTACGGTGTGTTGTTAGCCCTGGGCACACATTTATATGTGATACTGGGGTACCTCTAAATTAATTGTTTCAGGAGTTTTTTTTTAGTAAGGAGAGGGATATTTTACATTGAATTTGACAAAAGTGCAAAAAGATAAAGTATTTATTAAACAAAAGCAAAAAATAAAAAACTGATAAAGGAAATGTACTTTTTGTTTATATTTATATTTTGTTTAATGTTTCCTAACTTAAACAGTTGTTGTCTTGGAATTAAAGGGTTTTGTGACATAACATTTTGTATTGCGTAAACAAGTTTTTGTTGTTGTTTGTTTTTTGTGAACTTTATTTTAAGAGTTTGTCATGTCTCAAATACTTTTTCTTTAGGAGCGGTGCCATCAAAAAGCCTTACAACTATGCACAGAAGTCCTGACCCTTTTGCTGAATTCAGCTGACTGGCTACTTATCTTTAATTTTAAAGGTAAATCTAAGTGGTTACTTATCTTTAATTTTAAACATCTTTGGGTATGTGTGTCCGTGCGTGCGTGCATGAATATGTCAATCAATCAAAAGCCTTTATTGTCATACACAGCTGCGTATAACAAAATTGGTGGTGCTACTCCACAAAGTGTATTTGCCCATTAAAAAAATTGTAATATAAAAAGTCACATCCCGGTTAGGTAAATTCTAAAATGTTGCACAGTCTAAGATATTGCACATTGCTATTGCACACCCCGGAGTTATTGCACAGAAGGGATTGTGTGTCGTGCTAACGCAAGTTCAGAGTCCTGATGGCTATGGGAAAAAAACTGTCCTTAAGTCTATTTGTCCATACTTTCTGAGACCTGTACCGTCTGCCAGAGGGCACCACCTGGAACAGGTTGTGATCAGGGTGGTATTGGTCCCTGACAATGTTCCAGGCTTTGCTGAGGTAGCAAAGGCTGGCAATGTGAACCAATATTAAAATTGTTATCAAGATCAAATAAATATATCAGTCGATAGGGTACAAACTCAATTTACCTGGGGGCCGCTAGAGGCAGAGTCTTGTAGAGACTGGGCCGCATCAGGGAGAAAACTAATTATTTTTATTCCGTTTCAAATGTCTAAATACATTTCTAAATGTTAGAGTGAGCGAACGAGCGAGAGTGGGAGGTAGAGGGGGAACGTTAGTGCAATGCTTTAAAAAAAATGTTTTATTGGAGAATGAATTGGTATGAATTAGTAATTGGACACTGTAAGACAGGGGTCTCAAACTCAATTTACCTGAGGGCCGCAAGAGGCAGAGTCTGGGTGAGACTGGGCCGCATCAATATTTCCACAAGAAAAGCGCTGATAAAACATTTCAATGTTATCAAATATCTTTATTTTTAACTAAAAATGATGGATTAAATAAATTAACTTAAAGATTAATAAAAAATAAATCAATAAGTAATGAAAAATATTAAAAATAATGAGAATACAGTAGATATACAGTGGCTGGCTAAGTAGAGAAAACTAATTATTTTTATTCCGTTTCAAGTGTCTGTATTAACAGCTCTTTAAATTTTAACTTTCTGAACTTGAATGGAACATTGAACATGAAATATTCTGGACACAGCTTCTCTTGTCTACTTTTTGCTGTTGGAGACCTGGCAGCGCTTCTTCTCAAATAGCTGAGTCACATTTGGTTTGAGGGAGGAAGCAGTGGAGACCCTCAATGGAGTTTGAAGATGCTCATCAATACGTCTGGACCTATACCTGGACTTATTGAAATTCAAGGTGAAGAGCTTCTCACACAAGTATGTGCTCCCAAAAAGGCACATGTTCCGCTTGAACATTTGGGAGAGTTCAGGGAAGCTGGGGGTCAACTCTCAAAAATTGCCCAAGCTTGTCTGCTTTAGAGTTGTTCTGCAGGTCAATGAGCTCCATTTGAAACTCAGGAGAGGCATCTTGCTCATCAAAGGAGAAGGGGTCCGCAAAAATGTGAAATGTGGCTTTGTGTGTCTTGAAGTCTGCATATCTGTGATCAAATTCCTCCTGGAGCTTCGAAATGGCCTCAACATATTTCTCACCACTGAATGGCGTGCCTGCATCCACAAGAGCCTTGCATGCTAGGAAATGGCAAATATTTGTCTGAGAGCTGGACTTTCCATAACACAAGTTTAGTGCAGAATGCTCTCACGTTGTCATAGGCAGCACTGACAAGTTGCCCCTGGCCTTGTAGCTTCTTGTTCAGTACATTAAGATCATGTGTGATATCAACAAGAAAAGCTACGTCCATGAGCCATTTGGGAACACTGAGCACAGCAACAGCAACCCCGTCTATCTCCATGAAGTCTTTTACTTCTGCTCTCAACTCAAAAAATATTTTCAACACGTTTCCCCTCCTGAGCCAACGCACCTGAATGAAGTAGAGCACATCCCTGTATTCTGACTCCATTTCCTCAAAAAAAAAGCATGGAACCTACTGTGCTTTAAGCCCCCGGATCTGATTTGGTTGATGCATTCCACAACGACAGACATCACATTGTCAAACTTCAGGCATCTGCTGCAAAGGGCCTACTGATGGATAATGCAGTGCAGAGCTATGGCCTCCTCCATACCCTCTTCTTCCAGTTTTTTTTTAACAAGTGCTACCAGTGCATTCTTCCTCCCCATCATTGATGGGGCTCCATCAGTTGTTTTTCCAACAAAGCTCTTCCATGGCAAACCGGCATTCTCAATGACATCACACAGCTGATGACATAATTCCTTAGCGGTGGTCTGGCCATGCATTGGAATTACTGTGAGCAACTCCTCCATCACTTCAAAATTGTCATCAACACCACGGACATATATTGCGAGCTGGGGCAGTGTCTGTGATGTCTGTGGTCTCATCAGGAGCCACTGAATGTATACTGAAACAGTGCTTTCTCACACAGTTGATCATAAATGTCACTTGACAGATGCGCTCTAGCATGGTGTTGGCAGAAAGGCTGATGTGGTTGAACTGATTTTTCTTTTGTTGACAGACAATATGTGCAGCCTGTAATATGCACTTTTTGATAAATTCACCTTGTGTGAATGGTTTTCCTGCTTTAGCAACCAGCTCACATAGGGCGTAGCTAGCTTCGACTGCTACATTACTTTCTTTGATAGCCGTCTTGAAGAAATACTGTTGCCTCAGAAGACGTGTTTTAAGACTGGCAACCTGGTTGGCTCTCTCATCTCCCTGGTATTTTTCGTACTCCTCAGCATGTCTCGTAGTATAATGAAGTTTCAAATTGTATTCCTTGTGCACCGCTACTTTTTCAGTGCAAATAAGACATGTCGGGGTGCCCCTGTGCTCAACACAGAATTCATGCACTCCCCACTTTTCTTGAAACTGTCTGTGCTCATCACTGACCTTTCTCTTCACGGCAGGCTTTGAAACACATCTCTGGGGCTTGGAATGAGTCTCGTGTTGAACTTTTAACTTTCAGTTGCGCGGGTCTGTAGCACATGCGCACTTTTCTCCGATCGTATTGGGTTTCAGCAGCTCTCCAAATTTCTCAAGTGTAATGAGAACGCACTTACTGTTAAGTTTTAGTTTCACTCGCGGAGATGGCTACAGACACAGACACGAGCTCAATCACGGATCATAGCGCCTCATTCAGTTCTATGATGAACGCAGCAGAGGACTGTGCGAACCGAGCGGAGTGATCGGCTTCACGGCTTCTCCTCCACCCAGCTGATTGGAGGAATGAATGAGTGAGTGAGCTAGGCACTGGACAGCCCGGCCAATGTCCCGCCCTCCAGAGCCGTATACCTCACCGTAAGTGGTTCATTCAGCTCCGAACACATAGTCATTCATATCAATTTTGCGGGCCGCACGAACATTAATCTTTCATATTAAGACGGGGGCCGCAAATTATCGTCCCAGGGGCCGCAGTTGCCCCGCGGGCCGTGAGTTTGAGACCCCTGGGGTACACCATCTTCTATAGGTCTCACAGCTATGGTAAGCAGCCTGCGACTTCATTTTCCCCCGTGTCCGGTTCATGCTGGGATATGTAGTTATTTTGTCAATCCACCCAGTATGACGGCGAGCACACTTATTTTGTGCTCGCCATCAATCTGGGTGGATTGACAAAATAACTCGTGCCACTGGTGGGCAGTAGTCAAGTGACCCCATTAATCGTGGTTTAATTTTATTTGATAACAAATAATATATATAATCAAAATATATACAGCATTACCTGAAAAAAATTAAGTATGAATGTTTTATTTTTCCAATTTAATATACAGTATTTTCACGACTATAAGGCGCACATAAAAGTCTTACATTTTCTCCAAAATAGACAGCGTGCCTTATAATCCAGTGTGCTTTATATATGGACCAATACTAAAATTCTTATCACGATAAAATAAAATAAATCAGACGATAGGGTACACCGACTACTATTTTCCCGTAGACAAAGTACTGCACAGTGACTGCTGGGATATTTAGTGGTTCTTTTGTTAATACACCCAATGAATTGTTGCCTGTATAAATCGACATCAATACAGCTTGACAAAGCATGGAAAGCACCGTTGGAAAAGATACGCTCGCTACCAGATAACTGCTATTTGTGAATGGATAGTGGACTGTATAAATCAACATCAACACAGCATGACAAATGGTGGCAGGCAGCGCCGGGCTAGTTACGCTAGCTACCAGCTAGCTACTATTTGCGAATGAATTGTGGCCTGTACACAGCGACATCAACACAGCGACACAATATGCAGACAACTGGAGCCTTCCCGCGGCGTGTCGTGTCAAGCCAGCTCTTCGGAGACGGCTATACAAATCCAGATCTGCCACACCCAGACTGCCTCAAGGGAGAACTAACCGAGTTTTTTCGGCCGAAAGGAGCTGCACGTCCCGCGCTACATCTCCGTGATCTTCTCCTATTAGCGGGCGACATCGAGAGTAACCCGGGCCCACCATGTCCATGGTGTGGCAAGGGATTTCGTCGTGACCAACCCCCAATCGACTGCCCGAGTTGTCGACGCCCCTTCCACAAACGTTGCACTGGCCTGACTCGACCTAAGCAAAAGAGTCCTATAGGCTTCCTGTGTCGGCTTTGTCGGGGGGAAACCGCCGAACCACGACATCAACCTACAGTCGCCAACGACGCTCGATGCTCCGTCTGCCCACGAAAGATTCCGAGAGGAACCACCCCCATCTTCTGTCAAAATTGTCCAAACGTCGCGCACCGTCAATGTACGCACATCTCACGCTATCACAAAAACCTTCACTGGCTTTGTAATAGCTGCACCAACACACACATCTCATCCTCGCCCAACACACACAACAAACACACAACCAACCAACCACCATCCACATCACATGCAACATCGGGAGCACACAACACAAATACCTCATCCCCGCCCACCCCACACAACACAAACACACCCAACCCGGGAACACACAACACAAACAACACGTCACCTCCACCATCCACAGGTCTCTGTATTGCCCGCAACACAACATGTCCACACTGCTCGAAACCACTAGGCCACGCCAAACCCCCTCTGGTTTGCAAGACATGCTGTCGCGAGTTCCACTGCCAATGCGCGCCGGAGCCTCGAACTACGCGGGACAAGCTTCGCAAGAAGAATGAATGGAGATGCCCCACCTGTAAAACACACACAAATAACACAACACACACACACCACAACAGCACAACCCACAACAAATCATCCGGTCAGCAGCACCCCCGTCTACACTTCGCCAGATACGGCTTCTTCAGTGGAATGCAAACTATCTCGCAACAAAGGTGATCGAACTTGGCAGCCTCCTCCGGAAAACCAAGGTTGATGTTGCCCTTATCCAAGAATCCAAACTTGGCCACGAAGATCCGACACCACAAATAGACGGGTACGACTGTATCAGGCAGGACAGGCAAGGTAGCGGTACGGTTCACCACAGAGGTGGTGGCCTGGTGACCTACATCCGGAAGGGGATCCAGTATTCCACATCGATGCTGAGCGCCGCCACCCTGGAAATACAACAGATCACTCTCCATACGACCCGCAGACGTCAACTCCGGCTGACGAATGTTTACCTGCCTCCTCACTCGTCGGACTATGCCCATGCTGTCAACATTAATTGGACCTGCCATCTCCCTGTCACGAAAGGGGTGATATGTGGTGATCTCAATGCCCATCACCCCTCATGGGATAATTCCGCCAGACCAGATGCCCGAGGCACGCTGATCAAAGAATGGCTCGAAGACGTGTCCAAAACAACCCTCAATGATGGCTCTCCAACACGAGTAGCTGGGAGTGCCCATGGTCCCGGTATCAGCACACCAGACCTCACAATCGTAGATGAAGAGATCGCCCATCAATTTTCATGGGAAACCGCGAATGACTTGGGCTCTGACCACCTGCCGATCCTGATGTGCTGGAACGAAAATCTCCGAGTGGAAAGACCCTGCAGACGCATCCGCCGCAACTACAGGAAAGCTGACTGGGAGAAATTCCGCGCTAGTCTTGATATGGGTCTCTCGAAGATTATGGAAGAAGAAACCCCATCCGGCAAACTCACTGCTTTCATTGCTCTCCTCAAAGATGCAGAGAAAACAGCTGTCCCGATAAAAGCCGTCCGTTCAAGGGAGACACCCTGGATGACCTCGGAAATCCAGGCACTAAAGAAGAAGCGCAACCGGTTGAGACGCGACATGGGTAACAATCGCAAGGAATTTGTGGAAACGTGCAGAGAGATAGGCCGCCTGACGGCGGAGGCGAAACGAAACGCATGGCGAAATCACCTCGAACGCATTCACGAATCAAAAGATGTCAACCAGACGTGGGCAGTAGTGAAATCGCTGTCTGGAAAAGGCTCAACGAACACGGGCAAGGCACTTGTTTACAACGGCGCCACATATGCAAGTGACAGAGCAAAGACATCAGCGTTTGTTCAAGAATATGCCACCATCAGTGGACGAACGACAGACGAGCCAATGCGTACCGCCTTGCGAGAGCTGCATATGGCCATCACCAGCCGGCGATACTCACCCCGGCAGAAGATGGAGTCACCCTTCACCATAGATGAACTGAAGAAGGCGCTGACGCAGCTCAAACCGCACAAGGCAGCGGGCCCAGATGAGATCGCGCCCGACCTCCTCAAACACCTCACCACACCGCTACAGATCGAGCTTCTTCCCATCATGAACAACAGCTGGCTATCAAAATGGTTCCCACAACACTGGCGCGAAGCCACCATCATTCCCTTCCTGAAAAAAGGGAAAGATCCAGCGGACGTAGGAAGTTACCGACCGATTGCCCTGACGTCTACTATTGGGAAAGTTCTTGAACGAATGATAGCAAACCGACTGTCATGGTGGCTGGAGGGGAATTCCATCCTCAGTCCCTGGCAAGCCGGTTTTCGAAAGGGTCGCAGCACCACCGATCAATGCCTCCGGCTGTCCCAGTTCATCTCCGACGGGTTCCAGTCGTCGCAGCGCAAACGCACAGTTGCTACATTTTTTGACTTCAGCAAAGCGTATGATCGAGTATGGCGGACAGGTTTGCTGCTTAGTATGACAAGACTCGGGATCCCCCTACGGTTCGTTGAATGGCTTGCCTCCTGGTTCACCAACCGCACAGCACGAGTGAGAATCGGCACTGCCACTGGTCGGAGCAGAGTATTCAAGGAAGGCCTCCCTCAAGGCTCCGTCCTGTCACCCATCCTGTTTACCATTTACATCAACAGCCTGCTGGAGAAGTTTGACGACAAAACTATGGTGAGCGCCTATGCAGACGACCTAGCCATCGCCAGAGCCGGTAGAAATAAAGAACAGGTAGCCGAGGAGCTGCAAGGAGAGGTGGATAAAGTGGTGGAGTGGAGCTCCCAGGCAAAGCTAACCCTCAATACTTCCAAGTGTGAAACAGCCTTCTTCAGTCTTGACAGCGCAGAGGCATCGTGGCAGCCCGACATAGCAATATCCGGTGAAAGGTTGTCCTGCAACCCGTACCCGACCTTCCTGGGAGTCACATACGACAGGCTACTCACGTTTGGGGAGCATGCCAACAAGCTCTGCCGTTCAATGCACGGGAGAACCAACCTGCTCCGGCTAGTATCGGGCACAACATGGGGATGGCACAAGCCGGACCTCCGCAGAGTCTACACAGCGACTCAACGCAGCCTAGCAGAATATGCCGCCCCAGCCTGGTACCCCTGGTTGTCAGCCACTAACATCAACAAACTCAAAAGAGTACAACTAGAGGCCGCAAGAGCAATCACACACCAACTACGAACGACTCCTGTTGAAGCAGTTCGAGCCGAGGCGAATCTCCCTACCCTTGAATCTCGCCTTACAGCTTCCTCAAGAATTAAGGCTGACGACTGGGCACACCTTCCCGCAACCGATGACCGCCGCCAGCTCCTGGAATCCAACATCCGATACCGGCTAAAAAAACGCTCTGATTGGCGCAGTCTAGCATCCCAGCCTACCTCATCCATCACCCCCGACAACCGACACACACAACCGCCATGGGATCTCCCGCCCCCCATCCAAGCCATCTACACACCAACAAACAAGACGATGCCGCAAGAAATACAATTGTCAGCCGCAGCGGCAACGATCGAGTCAAACGCATCCAACGCCGAACTCCTGCTTTTCACCGATGGTTCGACACGTGAAGGCACGTCGGATGGCGGAGCCGGCCTCGTCGTCCTCAGGGGCGACCAAGTGGTGCATGAATGGCATGCCCCCACGGGTGTCCATAGCAGCTCCTTCCAATCAGAGGGAGTTGCCCTTGCCGGAGCTCTACGCTGGCTCACCACTGCAACCTGGGAGGTGGCCACGATCGTCTGTGACTGCAAGTCCCTGGTTGCAGCCGTCTCCAACCCCTTCCCAACCGAGGCGGTCATCATCGACCTACAAAAGACGGCAGCAGACCTGGCAGTCGATAAGCAATTGTCGATTATCTGGGTCCCCGGCCACTGCAACCTACGTGGAAACGATCTTGCAGACGCCCAGGCGAGACTCGGGTCAAACATGCCTCAACCCGAGGTTGCGCCAGATGCTGCCACCCGTCGAGCCATCATCCGTCGCGAGTGCCGACCTCCTCCAATCCAGCACACGCGACTCCAGGAAGTCTTCCAACGAAGACCCGATGAACGGCGAGAAGCGGAACTCTCTCGGGCTGAAGTCACGGACCTAGCCCGATTCCGATGCGGCCATCATACATCCCTACGACGGTGGCAACACCTCACGGGGAAGACAGAAGATCCCCGCTGCAGATTATGCGGCGAGGAGAAGGAATCGTCAGAACATCTCTGGCTGCGGTGTCCGGCACTGCTCGCAGAACGACACCAACGTCAGATCGGTCAAACAATGTCAGAACTCGTCTCCCTCCCCCAAGGCAGTCTACCGCATCTGAGGACCATCCTCAGGCGGCTGAGGTGATTTAACAACAACAACATCAACACAGCATGGCGAATGGTGTCAGGCAGCGCCAGGCTAGTTACGCTAGCTACCACCTAGCTACTATTTGCGAATGGATTGTAACTGCCTGGACGAACGTATTAAACTCAGCATTTTCGACGAACAATTGTTCAATTCGGACACAGAAAATTAGGACTTTGGTGGTTTTGTGGGTGTTGACGACGTGAGTACATTGTAAAATTTGCTAAAGTACAACCAAACTCAGTTTTGCTTCCGTTACCTTTTTGAAAACTTGTTTTAAGCATGCGGTTGGAGCGTGCATTTGGTGCATGTAGCACCAAATTAGTGTGTTCGCCGTGGTACCATATTGATACTATTAGTGCAAAATTATCACAGCCGTCAACCTGGGTGTATTGACAAAAGGACTATATCATAGCAGTCACAGCGCACCGGAAATAGCGTCTGGAGCTGCACCAAATTAGTGTGTTCGCCGTGGTACCATATTGATACTATTAGTGCAAAATTATCACAGCCGTCAACCTGGGTGTATTGACAAAAGGACTATATCATAGCAGTCACAGCGCACCGGAAATAGCGTCTGGAGCTGTATCCCCGTAGCCAGCGCAATGACGGTTTGAAATTCATTCATAAATAATATGTATATGCAATGCCTGGCTGCGTCTAAAAGAATGGTGCGTGTTTTGTGTGTAAAATACAGAATTAGCACTTGTTATTGACACTGCGGCTAGTCGTGGAAATACAGTACTAGTGATCCTGTGAGCTATGTTGTTTGGGTCCCTGGTAGGGTCACCCATGGCACACTGGTCTGAGGTGAGGGACTCGACAAATAATGGCTCAGAAGACCTCTTAATATGAGAATGAACTACGATTTCCCACGCTCGTATGCGGGTCACCAGGACCCACTCTGGAGCCAGGCCCAGAGGAGGGACACGATGGCGCGAGCCCCGCATGAGCCTACACCCATGGATGGGGCCCAGTCGGGCACAGCCCGAAGAGACGACATGGGCTCACCACCTATGAGAGGAGCCAAAGAGGTTGGGTGCGTCGAAATCTGGGCGGCAGCCAAAGGAGGGATCCAGAAACTGGCTATCCGGACGTGGAATGTGACCCCTCTGGTTGGGAAAGAGCCTAAGATAATGCTTGAGATTAAGAAATTCCCAATATTGTGTGTCTTACCTCTACGGACAGCTTGGGTTCTGGTACCACTCCTTTCGATGGGGGTTGGACACTTCCACTCTGGAGTTGCTCACGATGAGCGGCGCCGAGCGGGTGAGGGTATATCTGTTGCCTCCCTGCTCGGTGCCTGTATGTTGGGAATTACTTCAGTGGACGAGAGGGTAGGGGCAGGAGACCTAACTGTTGTTTGTTTATATGCACCAAACAGCAGTTCAGAGTACCCACCTCTTTTGGAGTCCTTGTAGGGGGTGCTGGAGAGTGCTCCTTCCAGGGACTCCCTCATACTGCTGTGGGCAATGACACGGAGAACTGGAGGGGAGTGATAGGAAACAGCCCTACTGATCAAAACCGGATTGGTGTTTCTATTGTTTGACTAATGCGCTTGTCTTGGATTGACAATAACCAGGTTCAGGCATAAGGCTGGCCATATGGGCACTTGGCACCAGGACAACCTAGGCCGCAGTTCGATGATGGGCTTTGTGATCGTGTCATCAAACCTGCAGCCACATGTCACTCGAGTAAAGAGCGGGGTGGAGCTGTCAACTGATCACCACTTGGTGGCGAGTTGGCTCCGATGGTGGGGGCAGATGCCGGTGTGGCTCGGGAGACCCAAACGTTTCGTGAGGGTCTGCTGGGAACGCCTGAGTCCACTGTAGAAGGAGTTTCAAATCCCACCTTCGACAGAGCTCCTATCATGTCCGCGAAGAGGCGGGGGACATTGAGTTTGAGTGGACCATGTTCCGCGCTTCTATTGCTGAGGTGGCAGACCAGAGCTGCGGCCGCAAGGTGGTCGGTGCCTGTCGTGGTGGCAACTCCCGAACCCATTGGTGGAAACTGGCGGTAAGGGATGCTGTCCGGCTGAAAAAGGAGTCCTACAAGACTCTTTTGGCCTATGCGACTCCGCAGGCAGCTGATGGGTAACGGCTGGCCAAACGGCACGCAGCTCTGGTTGTCTCTGACGCAAAACCTGGGCTTGGGAAGAGTTTGGTGAAGGTATGGAGATTGACTCCCGGGTGGCTTCACAGAAGTTTTAGTGTACCAGCTGACATCTTAGGAGAGGGAAGCAGTGCATCATCAACGCAGTGTATAATGGGGATTGGGCGCTGCTGACCTCGACTCGGGATGTTGTGAATGGGTTGGCCGAGTACTTTTTATTTTTTTGAAGACCTCCTCAATTCCACTGACACTTCCCATGAGGAAGCAGTATTCTGGGGTGGACTCTCTTATGTCTGGGGTTGAAGTCACCGACGTGGTTAAAAAGCTCCAAGGTTTTAAAGGCGTGAGAGGTGGGTGAGATCCACCAAGAGTTTCTAAAGGCTCTGGATGTTCTGGAGCTGTCTTGGTTGACATGCCTATGCAACATTGCGTGGACATCGGGGACAGTGCCTCTGGATTGGCAGACCGGGGTAGTGGTTCCCCTTGTTAAAAAGCGGAACCGGAGGGTTTGTTCCAATTATAGTGGAATCACACTCCTCGTCCTCCCTGAGAAGGTCTATTCAGGGGTGCTGAAGAAGAGGGTCTGCTGTGAGGTCCAATCTTGGATTCAGGAAGAGCATGATAGTTTTGTACTGGCTGTGGAACAGTGTGTAAGCTCTACACCAGGGGTGTCCAAACTTTTTGCAAAGAGGACCAGATTTGGTAAGGTGAAAATGTGTGCGGGCCGACTATTTAGCCTGACATTCTTTGAACCATTAACATTAAATACAAATTAACCTTTTGGGATTTTTTTTAATTACAATTGGCATACTTTTACTTTTACATTTTTTTTACATTCAGGTTTTTACCGAAATCACAAACCACAAAAAATTAAGAAAACTATCAAGGATATCTAAGTTCATGTGAAACATCACATATTATTCACTATTATATGCTCACTGTAGGAACAGTGCTGAAAACAAAACAATGATCACTGCATATTCAAACTGTGATTTTGACCATCACAAAAAAATAATGAACTCATGTATTTTATACTGTGGTCAACAGTGCTGGCGGGCCGTGTATTATTGATTTCATGATAGAGGCCACGGGCCGGTAAAAATTTGTCCACGGGCCTTAATTGGCCCGCGGGCCGGACTTTGGACATGACTGCTCTACACCCTCAGTTGGGATTAGTGGGGCATGGAAGTTCACCCAACCAATCTACATGTGCTTTCTGGACCTGGAGAAGGCGTTCGACCGTGTCCCCGGGGACTATTGTCGTGGGTACTCCAGGAGTATGCGGTTCCGGGACCCTTGTTACGTGGGGTCCTGTCCCTTTATGACCAGTCTCAGAGTATGGTCCGCGTAGCCGGTGGTAAGTCGGATCCATTTCCACTGGGCGTTAGACTCTACCAGGGCTGCCTTATGTCACCAATGCCTTTCATCACTTTTATAGTCAGTCAGATAAAGGTGACATGTCCTCTACAGGTCAGGGATCAGGTCCTACCTGTGGTGGGGTTCTTGTTCCCAAGTGAGGGAAGAACGGAGCCGGAGATCGACAAGCGGATTGGTGCGGCGACTTCAGTGATGTTGACTCAGCACTGGTCCGTCGTAGTGAAGAAGAAACTGAGCCAAAAGGCGAGGCTCTCTATTTACCGGTCGATCTACGTTCCCACGCTCATCTATGGTTACGAGCTGTGGATCCTCGTACACGCTGTGTAGACTGTCTCCCGGCTACACCGCGCAAGCCATGGGGTCCTCCTGGAAGAGATGGATTAAGTGGCTGGGGAGTAGGAAGTCTGGGCTTCCATCCTGAAGCTGCTGCCCCCGAGACCCGCCTTCGAACAAAGTGAAAAAGATGAGATGAAATTTAGTTAACGTACAATTTTATTTTTACATGTAAATTTCAAGCAGTTTCTTGTCACTTTTCCAATTAATATTTTTCACTTTATTAAATTCAATAATACACAAACTTAAAAAAGAAGAAAAGCTTAGTTGTGTAGATGGTTGTCACAGTTAATTCAAATCAACTGCAAAATATATAACATTTCCATTTTATCTGACTTGGTATTTCTGATGAAATGTTAAAAATGCCTAATGCATATATCGCTATCCACACTGGTAGCCAGAATTTTAGTTCAATATAAACAGAATGCATGTATATTTCTTTAGATGCTGAAAAATGTGGTTACCGGAGTCTTACCTTGGTGACATCTGACCGATTTACCCAACTGCTTCCATGGCTTTTTTACAAGTTAGTTATTTTGATCCTCTCTAACTGTTTACATCACAGGCGTCAGAGTGGTGGACTGGGGGACACATTCGCCCCGACACACATTTCTTGAGGCCCGCCAAGATTAATCATGTTTGTCGACTTAATGTTTTACATTCAAATAAGAATTAAGATTAGAGATCTATAGAGAATATCAATGAATACATATTTTATTTAAAAAAAAAACATTTAGATTTTGTTTTTTGTTATATAAATCATTTTTAAGACCTTTAAATAAAACAATAGTTTTAAAATATACATTTTTTTTATGTTTTTTCCGCATATAAATTGAAAAATACACTATACACTTAAAACTATCACGTCAATCAACAAGTTACTATTGGTAGATTGCCTAAGAGTAAAATTTGATCCAGTCTGTAGGTTTCCATCTAGCTTGAACAGTGTCTTGTTTGTACCACAAAATCGCAATGTGCCCAGCCCAATACTCACACTTCCTTTGAAGATTCATATCTGACTCAGACAATCATCAGGCTCTCATCAGGATTTTAAGTGTGGTGCAGACAGGCACGCTATCATAAAAGACAAATTACAGCTGCTTGTTAAGGGATCTTCAGACCTACCAAATACTAAGAATTGTCCGTAGTGGACTCCGCCAGTTTATAGCAAATTATGAAATCTGCATTTTCAATGAAAACTACAAACATACAAAAAATCAAGCAATGTTTGACGTGATTGGTGTTTCAAAACGTTACGTTTTCTTTTAATAAACTTTTCTGTTAAAATTAGCCGATTGAGGATGGCACATATCGAAACTACATCCACGTCACATCCGTTAAGGTCAAGTGGATGATCGCTAGCTAGCCGGACGCTATTCCGAAATGCGTTTACACTCGCTGTTCTCCTGATTTAGAGCTCTCGGCAGTTCTTTTCAGGCCCTTATATCTTCCTAGTTCTCGCTGGAACGATTCGCAATTGAGTATGAACTGGTCGGGATGAGAATCATCACCTCCAAATCTCAGACCATGGTCCTTAGTCGGAAAAAGGTGTCATGCCGTCTACGGGTCAGGGATCGGGTCCTTGCTTGATCCGACCATCTCTACCTGTCCCTCACCCCCTCATGAAATGAAAAATGAAAATCAGACATAGGCATTGTCGTCATCATTGACTTGACAAAAAGCCTAGTAGTCATCATACCCTCAGCAGCGTATGACGAAATTGTATAGTGCTTCTCCACAAGTTCGTCTTCCCAGGCCAGACACATTTATGACATTTATTTATGACATATTCATACTTGTTAGCTCTCCGCCTTGAGCGCCATTTTCCGGCGACTACAAGTTGCCTCACCGATGCCAACAAGAATAAGATGGATCACTTACCTCTCAGTCTTTATACTTACCCTCCCTCAGTCATCCTGTGGAAGGCAGATCTGCACCAAACGACCTTCCTGTTACTTCAATTCGACTTGACTTAATTTCATAGCAGGGATATGTGTAGTCGTCACGTCACGTGTTGCTGCAGGTTCAGAGACCTGATGGCTGTTGGGAAGAAGCTGTCCTTGAGCCTGTTTGTCCGTGCTTTGTAGGACCTGTAGCGTCTGCCAGATGGAAGCAACTGGAACAGGCCGTGTCCAGGGTGGTATGGGTCTCCAACAATGGACCCGGCTCTTCTGAGGTATCGGGGTTGGCAATGTCTTCTAGTGATGGCAGAGAGCAGCCGACGATCTTCTGGGCAGTGTTTATCACCCTCTGTATGGCTTTTTTGTCTGCTGCCGTGCTTCCGGTATACCACGTTGTAATGCCGTAAGTCAGGATGCTCTCCACAGTGGCTCTGTAGAAGGTTGCCAGAAGCTTGGTGTCCAATTTGTCCCTTCTCAGTACCCTGAGAAAGTGGAGTCGTTTCTGGGCCTTCTTCATTAACACTGTGGTGTTTGTGGACCAGGAGAGCCTATCTGTGACGTGGACTCCCAGAAATTTGAAGGATTGGACCCTGTCTACACATACTCCGTTAATGAGGAGTGGGGCCAGGTCTGTGCTGCGCTTGCGAAAGTCCAGGATTATTTATTTTATCTTTGTGGTATTCAGTGTAAGATTGTTCACCGAGCACCAAGAAGACAGTTTGTCGACCTCGTCTCTGTAAGCTGACTCATCCCCGCCTGAGATGAGTCCGATCACAGTGGTGTCATCGGCGAATTTGATGATAAACCCCATACACCACACTCGGGCTTGAGGACGCCCTTTCTCAGCTGCAGGACTGTTTTTCCCGCATCTTTCGGGAACTTCACAACCTTCAGGACAACACGGACACTGTACTTTCCTGTATCAAAAAACATATGGACACTGTCACTGTTATGAAATGTATCTGGGTTTTTCCTGACAAAAAACCCTGGATGACGAGTGAGACAGTCACCCATTAAATTCCGTAATACCGCCTTCAGGTCAGGAGACAAATTGCAATACAGCGCTGCCATAGCTGGCCTGAAGAGAGACATTAAAAAAGCCAAGGCAGCATATACAAGAGAAATTGAGAAGCACTTCACAGAGAATAACCAAAAGAAGATGTGGCATGGAATACGACACGTTACCAATTACAATGATAATAATAATGTCTGTTAACACAGATGGCTCACTAGCAGAGGAACTGAACCGTTTCTTTGCCCACTTTGAGACTGACAAATACAATTCAGTCTCAACACATCCACCACCTTAAAGCAGTACACTGAAGCTTCGGGAACATGAATTGAGACAGGTATGTGCACTCTTAACACCAGGAAGGCTGCTGGCCCTGACAGAGTACCTGGGAAGGTGCTCAAAGCTTGTACTGAACAGCTGACTGTGGTTTTCACAAAGACTTTCAATTGTTCCCTGCAACAATCCATCATCCCCTCCTGCCTGAAATCTGCCACCATTATCTCTGTTCCTAAAAAGCCAACCATTGACAGCCTGAATAATTACAGGCCTGTCGCACTTACGCCTATGACCATGAAGTGGTTTGAAAAGTTGGTCGCCCGCCACATCATGTATACAATGCCTCCCTCAGTTGACCCTCACCTGTTTGCTTGTAGAGCAAACAGGTCCACTGAGGACGCCATCACCATAGCTCTACACACAACACTGAGACACCTGGAACACCATGGAAATTACGTGAGGATGCTTTTCATTGACTATAGCTCAGCTTTCAACACTATAAAACTGGATATTCTGACTCACAAACTCTCTCCCACCTTGTATTATCCTCTTCCATCTGCTGCTGGAAAGAGAACTTCTTAACCAATCGACCACAAACTGTTAGACTTGGTCCCCACCTCTCTTCCTCTATTACACTGAGCGCTGGCTCCCATCTAGGTTGTGTACTGAGTCCAAATATATACTCCCTGTACACATACGATTGTACACTGATCCACCACTCTAACTCCATCATCAAATTTGCTGATGACACCACTGTGGTCGGACTCATCTCTGGGGGGGACTGAGCCTGCCTGAAGAGATGAGGTTAACAGTGGTGTTTGGTGAAAAATCTTACACTAAACATCAAGAAAACTGAAGGAATAACCCTGGACTTTCGCGAACGCAACACAGATTTTGCGCTACTCCTCATAAATGGAGTATGCGTGGACAGGGTCCAGTCCTTCAAATTCCTGGGTGGCTACATCATGGACAAGCTGTCCTGGTCTACCAACACCACAGCAGTGGTGAAGAAGGCCCAGAAACGACTCAATTTCCTGAGGGTACTCAGGAAGAACAATTTGGACACTAAGCTTCTGGTACCCTTCTATAAAGCCATGTGGAGAGCGTCCTGCCATACTGCAGTGTGGTACGCTGGAAGATCATCGGCTGCTCGCTGCACTCACTGGACATTGTTAGGGACCCATATCACCCTGGTCACAACCTGTTCCAGCTGTTGCCCTCTGGTAAACGCTACAGGTCTTACAAAGCACGGACAAATAGACTTATGGAGTTTTTTTTTTACCCAGAGCCATCAGGGCTCTGAACGTGCATTACCACGGCACACAATCCCTTCTGTGCAATAACAATATGCAATATCCTAGATTGGGCAATATTATAGAATTTACCTTGCCCGGGCGTGACTTTTTATATTTTTATATTACTTATTTATGTTTTAACTGGGAAAATGCACTTTGTGGAGTAGCACCATCAATTTTGTTATACGCAGCTGTGTATAATGACAATAAAGGCCTTTTATTTGATTTAATATTTCCGTGTTTGGCGCCATCAACCGAAGGAGAATTTTTTTTGCGTACCATTAGTATTGCAACACAAATTTCGCGTTAATCATGGTGGCCTCACTGACTATCTAAAACACGTGTCCGGGAAAAATCATAAAGTGGAGGCAGGATCGATGAAATCCCAGCAATCCATCTTTACATCCTTTGGACTAAATTCTACGACTGTGCATACTCACCAACACAACTTAAGTGTAGCAGAGATGAAAATGGCCTTTTTTTTTGTGGAGCATGACATGCCGCTGAGTACTACTGATCATTGTGGTCCACTATTCAAACCCATCTCTCCTGATTATAAATTGTGAAAGACTGAATCGCCCGCTCAAAGACCAAACCCTTAATATTGCAAAAAGCTGTGGATATTTCAAGTCGTATTGCTGCTATTGCAAGAGGATTGTACCCACTCAGTACGGACGGCAGTAACGACAACTTGAATAAGTGTTTTTACGGGACGGGCGTGCTCGCGCGGGGTGCTTGTATGGGATGGGACGGGTGAGGTCCCGCGGGGTGCTTGTACGGGTCGGGACGTGCCTGGTCGGGGCGTTGATGTTGTTGTGACTGCTGTGACCTCGCACGTTCCGTCCAGGCACTCCATGCGATCTCGCACGTCCCATCCAGGCACTAACACGCGACCTCGCACGTCCCGTCTCGACGTGCTATTTTTACATGATTGCATTCACTTCACAAATTTTGTGTTATAAAGTTCTCATTAATCATTAATGTGTTGTTTCAGCTTTTTTTCAATATCTGAAAAAATTATCAAAAGAAAACTACTTTAACATTAGAACTCTTAAACCCCACTAGGAAAAAAATCTCCCAAATCTGAAAATTGTCTTTACCTATTCTGAAATATGATTTTCGGTGTTGGGCAGGTCTGGATATTTGATAATTTATCTTGGACTCATTAAGACAGTGTCTGTAACTATGCTTGAATTCGGTATTCTTTGTTGGTAATGACATGCATCCCTGGTGGCCTCCCCCTGAATTCAGTGCCGAGTAAGCACCCCTCCATACACAGAGCCCCTAACGCAAATTTGAAGAGCAGCAGCACAGCTCTGTCTCACAGTGCTAGCATGTTAATGCATACACAGGTACATACAAATGCAACACAATGGAAACTAGAACTGCAAGCTGTACTGAACGAACCTAAGCTTCACCCATGCGAGTCGGATCGCCAGCAAGTCAGACAATAGCTTGGCATGTTGACAAACATGCGTTGAACTTTGACTGCCAGTGGAGGCCACGCCCAGTCACGAAAAATCTTCGTGTTGATAAGTTTTGATCAGCAAGTTGTGGAAATAGACTTGTGATCGACCAATATGAGATTTTCAAGGGTGATAGTTATTATTAGTAGTTAGAACGGCCGATAACCGATATTTGGAGTCGATATTAATTTGCAGTATAAGTGTAAAAGATAGTAAACCAAGAAAACAAGCCCTGAACTTCAAAGAACTTTGTTAAATAACACAAAGAGAGGAGAAGTAGAATAAATCATTTTGAGTCTGTCATTTCTTAAGTATATGCGTTGGTGCTGGTATGTGTGTGTGTGTTTATCACCAACAATGCGCACCACAAATTCAAACAGCAGTCACAACAACATCAACACCCTCGAGTTAACAAGTAGCTAGTTGTTTATGTTAAATCTGGAAAGAGCTGGCAGGAGAGATAGGATAAGCGCGAGTGCATCTGAGCTGAAATAACTTTTAAATTGATTTCTTGATATGGATCAGATTAAAATACGACCGATAAGATAAACGTTGAATGTCCAAATATATTTTTTTGTGTAGTTTCACACCGAGTATTGATTGACTCACCAAATTCCATAGCTCCACGTTGAAAAAACAGTATAGGGTGGGCAATTTTTAAAGTTTAGAGGTGGCACTGTTGAGCTAGTTTTTGCATGATACTTATCATGCACATTGATGCACATCAATACATTCTTGTGCTCCTGTGAACATGTATTCTAAATTTCATGGATGTACATACTTTCTAAGAGCCAGAACATAAGACTTCCTCTTTTTGATGAACGACATGTCGCCACGGCAAGAAGGACCCTTGGACATGGGCTTCAAAATATAGCATGAACAAAGTTTTGTGAAAATACAGACTGAAAATCTAGTCAAAATACCGGAGCTGCCAAATTCTCCAGAATTTTGCAAACTCTGGGACTCAAGACAACCTCTAAAAACTCCAGAAATCCCCAATAATGTCACTTACATTTTTTTGAAAGCAACCATTTCGGAAAAGTGACAAACTTCCAATTTGAATGCGTAGAAATTCACATTGCTAAGTCTTCTGCATTTGAATTAACTGGGCTGTAAACCGGTTAATTTCGGTAACACGAGTGCATTGTGAATCATCCAAGTTACAAGGTTTGACAAATGATTTGTCTTGTGCAACTTCAGTGGGGTTATCATTCAGAATCAATTGCATAGATAGCGTCTATCGCTTTAACATTTTCATTTTTTTTTTTCATAATGGAAGTGTTATTAAGGCTAACTGAACCACTAGTCTTTAGTTTTGAAACAAACCCTATAATTTCCTGGGTTGTGCTAAGGGAAATAGGCGTGCACAGCACTGGTAAGTCTTTTCAATATGCCTTCTCGGGTTAAGAGCAAAATGGATGGCAATTTTGATAAAACATCTAATTTAAAAAAAAAACAGACTCGCAAACGTTTATTGGTTCATATTCGACGAAATATCCCATGTTGAAGCCATCTCCAAAAGGACCAAAATTTGCACATGGCAAAAGTGTGACTTCAGTGTGACACATGGTGAAATTATTGACTTTAAAACACACGAGGAAGGGCCCAAACACAAAGATGCACTTATTTTCATTATACTTTACTTTTTCAATAGTTTGCAAATACACACTACAGATGCTCCCCTACTTACGAACGAGTTAGGTTCTGAGCGCTTGTTCATAAGTTGAAAGTGTTCATAAGTTGAAATTGTACAAACTAGTTGATTCAGTTCCATATTTTGTATTATAATTCATGTTTAAGTCCTATATATGTACTTTGAAGGTTTATATAAGTGTATTTCTATGTTTAAGGCTTGTATTAGTAACAAGCATTGGGTTGTACTGAAAAAACATTTTATAAAATGGAGAGAATACATACAGTACTGTATACATACATTAGAGAGATTGAGATTTACTAGAAACTGGCCGAAAGAAGCTGTCTAATGACGATTTCAGTTTTCTTTTTTTCCATCATAAAGGATGCGGTAGCACTGTATGGTATCATTCAATTGATTTGCAACATTTTTGCAACGTTCAATATTTGGGTCCTATTGCTCGATCTTTCTGTTTATAAATGGCACTGATGGTCGAACGATTCAAGTTGTATCCGTGTGCAATGCTCACCACTTTCTCACGCTTCTTTATTATTGCCACTTTTGTTTCAAATGAAATGGCTTGCCTCTTCCTTGCACCTGCCTCACTAGAAGCCTTTTGTTTTTCACCAACGATATTGAATAATGGATGCACGAGATATTTAATGATAAAGATGAAAAATATTATTTGCCCACTGGAGATACGTAACACACTTCACTGCAGAGGAACGTAGATGCTGGGTGAGCTGAGCTCTCACAGCGCCGGGCGTCAGTATCAGCAGCAGAAAGAAGCACTGCTCGGAAAATGGCGCGCAATACAAAATCGAACTTATGAACATTTTTCGACATAAACGCAATTTGCATATTTATATTGATTTTGCTTGAATCGCATGATTCTGGGAAAAACTCCACAAATTGGAAAAGGGTACTCCTGAAATTGGATCGACGGAAGTTGGCGGCTCTGAAATACACATTTTGCTTGGAACTGGACTGCAAATTGAGAAAAATTCATGTTGCCATTAGCTGGCAGTTTCATTCATTCATTTATTTTTTCAACCGCTTACCCTCACAAGGTTTGGATTGGATTGGATAACTTAATTTATCCCGTATTTGGGAAATTTCATCGTGACAGTAGCAAGAAAAGGCATAGTTGTAAGTTAGACAGTACATTCGCAAAGGCCACAGAACAACTAAGCAACGGGGGATGCTGGAACCTATCCGAGCTGACTCGGGGGACACCCTGAATCGATGGCCAGTCGCCAACCGCAGGGCACAAGGAGACGGCCAAACTCATACCTTGGAGCAATGTAGAGTGTTCAACCCGCTTGCCCAGCAAGTGTTTGGGATATGGGAGGAAACCGGAGCACCATACAATGCAGATTTTATGTGTCATATCTGACCCGGCCCATCTGTAAAAAAATTTAAAGCCTATGTGGCCCCCGGGCCGAAAAGTTTGTCCACCCCCGTACTATGCTGTGAGAATCTTAAATATATTTCTTTATAAATGTATGGTTAGAATCCATCTTTTTGGCTTGGTTTTTTTTTTTGTATTTCAACATGCTTTTGTGGAAAAAAAAGTAAATCACAGAATTTTACCTCCTTGGAATGTAGATCAGTCTGAGCACCCCAGTTTTAAAATATATTCACATTCTGATGAAATGATAAAAGGATAGTTTTTCATAGTTCAAATACACATTTTATTTAAATCTAAAATATATATATTTTGAGTTGTTTTCCATTTTTAAAAAAACGTTTTTGTAGATTTTTTTTAAGTTAGAAGATATTATAAACCCATTATTTTCTTTTTTTTATTCAATAAGTAAGATAAGAGATTAACAGTTATTTTCCCTTTTGAAATAGAAAAATGTATCTCATACATTCCAAAGACATGCATGGTAGGCTGATTGGACACTCTAAATTGCCCCGTGGTATGAGAGTGAGAGTGAATGGTTGGCCGTCTCCTCTTGTCCTACGATTGGGTGTCCCCCGCCTCTGGCCTGAAGTCAGCTGGAATAGGCTCCAGCACCCCCCATTGGACTAGTCTTAATGCCTCTTTAAATGATCTATCGAACTCTCAGAAAAGCTTACAATTCATTTTGACTGCCAAATTGGCTGACATAACCGCCGTTTGAATGAAACCGTATCTCCAACGTGGCCCGTGACAAAAAAAAGGAATTTGATATTTGTGGTTTAAATGGTGTCAAATCCATAATATTAATTTCCTCTTGATGCATATCGAAGGTAACTTTGTTGTTAACATTGCATGTGCATGTGTGTGTGTGTGTTTCCGTGTGTGTGTGTGTGTGTGTGTGTGTGTGTGTGTGTGTGTGTGTGTGTGTGTGTGTGTGTGTGTGTGTGTGTGTGTGAAGCCTGTTGCTTCAGCAAAACTTGGAGCTACAACAAAAAGCTGTGTCTTGTCCGGGCTTTCTAAGCACTGCTGTCTCTTGCTACATCAGTCTGTTGCAACACTTTTTGGATGGGCCCCCAATGACTGGAACCCTTGAAAGTGAGGTGAGCAACCTTCCAGCCATATCAAAATGTTCAATTCAAACGGAATTCACACTTAAAGGCGCCATGAAGTCAAAGTTAAATTAATAAATGACTGCATTGTGTGAAGACTGTTTTAACATCCTGGATGAATTTAAATGTTTTTTTTAAATAATTAGTATAATTTCACCCTTTATAAAGGGAGAAATTATAGCCTGCCTGTCAGTTTTTAGGAGCTAAGAGACATCCCCTTTTGTGCTCAAACTAACCTCAATGTAATGTAGCTCCACCACAATATTGAATGCTGTTTCGTTTCTCATGTTTCCCACAATCCAACATTATGTTTGAACCGTGTGAGCCAGAATTCAATTCTGCACCAAAACTTTTATATGATCAATACACAGTCAGTCCATTGTGACATAGCACGATCAATAATCCACACACAATTTATCTGGAGGTTAGTCTAATCATCATGATGCGTTTCATAACACAGTCATACCTCTACTTACGACTGCCTCTAGGTAGGAAATTTTCAGGCTATGAAATTTTTTCATGCAAATGAATGACTCAATGATTGCAATTTCCCTTAAGTGATTAAAACCGAACAAATGCATTGCGGCACATTTTCTCACACAAACAAGGCACGGCTAAAAGTCTAAAATGTAGGGCAAAGTGGACGGCTTCCGGGCCTGGTAGAACGGGCCCTTGCCGCCATCTAGCGGACAAATACCAGTATTACGTCTCTGATAATATTGGCCGCGAGGGAACTATTTCAGTGGTGCAGGGCACATTTTCATATGCTTCATTTATTTTAAGACATTAATAAATTATTTCTTTATACTTTTTTTCTCATTGTTGTTTCCTCACATCTTTCATACACATTTGGGATACTCTAAACAATTTTATAGGATTTTGTTGGTAGATTAGAGAATTTACATATATACCTATATAAGTTACGAGAAAAGTTGTCAAAACAATTATTTCGGCAGTAGAGGTGTGACTCTATTGATGAATATTGATGAATTTTGCAAATTCGTATTCTGAGTGTACTGTATAAACTTAATGAAATCGATGGCTACATCAGCAGAGCTGCCACATTCTACGAATCAGCAATTGTTTAGTACTCCAGTGTCATGATGACGTCACTTCAAGATGGCGCCCCTGCGTCGGCGCGTGACGTTATGAGTTCAGCCGATACTTTAATTGATTTCAAAATAGAGAAACATAAACAGATAAAACCCTAGAGAAAGTTTATTTTGGCATGTATGAATGAAGTTCAAGAAAGAAAAGTATGCAACTTGCATAAAACATTGCCTTTACTGCTCACTCGGGGAACAGCCATCTTACTGTAGTTAAACGTGCTCAGACTGACCAGACGTGAGTACACTTACGTGTGTCTGCTATTGCCTGCTCGGGGCGCCCCCATGTTACCGTAGGTAGGTGCTCTGACCATAGCATTTACCATGTCAGCACACCACAATAGTTAGGGCTGAAATATAAACCTTAAAACTTGTGTAATGTCTATGTTATTAATGCGCCCAGAGAATTGGTGAAGACTACTGCGCTATGGGGATATTTCCTGTTATTGCTTATGTTACTTCCTTTTTTAATTTGTTGACATGCAAACAACAGCCTTTCGGAACATAGAAAGTAAACAATTGTACAGTTGTGATGATGACGATAGTGACAAGAATTGGAGTAATATGAAACATCGAAAGAATTGGGATATTTTGACATTAGAAATATATGTTAAAAAAAAAAAAAATATATATATATATATATATATATATATATATATATATATATATATATATATATATACATACATACATACATACATACATACGTACATACGTACATACGTACATACATACATACATACATACGTACATACGTACATACGTACGTACGTACGTACGTACGTACGTACGCACGTGCGTGCGTACGTACGTACGTATGTATGTATGTATGTATGTACGTATGTACGTATGTATGTATGTATGTATGTATGTATATATATATATATATATATATATATATATATATATATATATATATATATATATTTTTTTTTAACATATATTTCTAATGTCAAAATATCCCAATTCTACGCACGCACGCACACACGCACACACGCACACACGCACACACGCACACACGCACACACGCACACACGCACACACGCACACACGCACACACGCACACACGCAAACACGCAAACACGCAAACACGCAAACACGCAAACACGCAAACACGCAAACACGCAAACACGCAAACACGCAAACACGCAAACACGTAAATGTAAATGTAAATGTAAATATAAATATAAATATATAAATAGGGGAAGTAAGTATTATTAAGGCTGTATAAACCACCAGTCTTTTGTTTTGAAAAAAATCCTATCATTTGTTCTAAAGGTAAGCATACACAGCACTGGTAAGTCTTATCAATATGCCTCCTCGGAATAAACTCAACATTTATCGCAATTCTGGATAAACTTTTAGGAAATCCAGAAGCTCGTAGAACTTTATTGCTTCTGATTCGACAAAATATCTCATGTCGTCGCGGTCTCCAAAAGGACCGACATTTACACATTGCACAACATGCATGTGCGACTGCAGCATGACACATGGTGGAATTACTGACTGTAAACCAGACGTAGAAGGACCCAAACACAAAGATAAACTTATTTTCATTATGCTTTAGTTTTTCAATATTTTGCAAAAACACTTTCAATTAATGTAATAACATTATAGTAAGTTTTATTTCAATTGTCCCACAATTATTTTTTCGAATACATTTTACATCGATTTTCGTTAATCGCATTCACTCCGAAAATACCCTGGAAATTGGACAAGGGTACTTCTAAAATGGGGTCGACGGAGGTTGGCAGCTCTGATAAGTGTATGAGCGGGGCGGAAAGCAGTAACGACCCTAAGTTATGATGACTATATGTGGTGTGTTAAACCCTCCCTAAACCAGACCCAAAAAGTTCCTGCCTTTGACTCAGAGATTCGGCGTTCACCCTTTGTCAGCATGTTTTCAGCACTTATTTTTAAACATATTTCATATATGTAGAAGAAAACAATTTGATGACTTTACAGCCTATAATAGTTTTGTGGAATTTACGTCAGATTGACTCTTGCCAGATTCTGTGCTGTTCCAAAACCTTCCTTCTTAAGGCCATTTCTCAGACCTCTCCGTCCACTCTTTTCTCCAGCACTATCACACAGGTAAACACAAAACCTTATCATTTGTTTCCTTTCATTTCGTCCTCATATTCTAATCTCTCTGGTCTGTTTTCCACTGCAGCTCAAGACTATGTGTGTGGAATTTGACCCAGAGGTGGCAGAAGCTCTATCTACACAATTTAATCCTCACAGAAAAATTTCAGCGTTGGCTTAAATCTGACAAGGCAACATCGGCATAACGTTTTATTTGTATAGTAAATTCCACATTTTGTTCTACCATGTTCTTGGATACATTATTAAATAAATCATTCATTCATTCATTTTCTAAACCACTTCACTTCATTTAAACTGATCTAACTCTTTCTTAACCTGTTCCTGAAGTTGTATTTTCAGACATATCATACTTTGGTGCCGAAAACCCGAGACCCAACAGCCAACAATTGCCGGAGCGACGACGGAGCACGACGACAGCATCCTCCATTGAAAGGGTCAACCCGGCGGACGTTCCCTCGCCGCTCTGGTGATCTGTGAAGTTGCGTAAAACAATAACAAGTGCATTTCAAAGCACATACATATTTCCTATTGGCTCTATGACAAATCTGCAGTCAATCAGTGACACTTAGTGACACCTATGATGGTGGTGACACTGATGATTGTAATATAGTTTGAAGGTCCCTATGACATTTAACCGTGACACGGATTGAAAGATTATATGCAAGGATTCGTGACATACAAATTCTCTATGACAAAGAACAACAATCATAATAGATGTATTTAACATGTCTCAGTGACGGTTGTACCTTTTTCATGACATCAATGCTGAAACTTAATAAAAGCGCGACTTGGAAAGGAGAGAGTCCGCGGAGCCGAGTGCGAGTCCATGACTCGCGCCTCCGACCTTTCCCAGCCGCGCGGTCGCTTTAAAATATAACAGTCTCATGCCTCGTTTTTCCTTTGTGCACGGTTGGTAAGTATGGGGATCTGTAACTTCAGACCCACCGTGATCTGGTGACGGGTCCCCCAAACTAGGGAAGGTCCGGAACAAGAAAGATCTCGAGTTCACCCTTTGATTTCTGTTTCTGTGAAGTGTGATAATATGAATGGGTATTATCACTGGGACCAACTTACGGTGCACATAATAGTTTTTGGTCTGGGACCAACAAGCGTAGAACATTATAGTTTTTGGTCAAGGACCATATAGGTAGAACAAGAATAAGTCAGGGACTTATAGTCTTGGTCTGTTAATAGAGTAGGGGACTCTCCTAAGACAGAGATTGTCAGGAGTGGCTGGATTGCCTTTCCTGGCATGACGTCACGATAACTATCAGCTGTCACTAATTACGTGATTAGATTATTTTTGGTATTTAAGCATACTGATTTTCTGTGGACGCCGTCGGATCGTCCTGGTTTCGTCCTGGTTTCGTTTCCTGTCCTTCCTGTTAGTCATTGCCGTTTCCATTGACGCCACGCCGCTTGTTCTTTTCGTTTGTAATGAGTGGTCAAGCCAAGTTGTTTAAGTTATGTTACCCCGTTTATTAAATCAACCTACAAGAGCTACAGATCTGCCTCACCTTTCCATTTACTTCGGCGACTCTGCATCTGGGTTCAACTTCTCCACCGATCCAGTCGCACTACGCGGCGAGATCGTAACAGCACGATCCGACCACAATGGACCCAGCGGAGCGCCACCCACGCTCGCGGCGACGCACTCGGCGACGCCGACCATCTACCTCTAAGACACCCGACTGCTTGGAGTGTATAAGATACCCCTCAGAATCGTTTAGGAGTTTTATAATGAACACACCGTGGTGCGGGGCTCTCAGGCACATCATTGCTAGAGATGAGCCACAGCTGGTAGGAGAGTTAGAGCCGCAGCGTACTCATACGCCCCACCACTGCTATGCATGTCGCCCTGGGAAGCCTTTACCGTTTCATCATGATGCCCAGGTGCGTACAACCACCAGAGAGCGCCCAAGTTATCTTATGCCTATGCCCAGAGGAATTGATTCACCATGGAGGGAGCCTGAAGATTCTGGTGAGGAGGACATTGTTGAGGAAATTGATTTTTTCGCTGGCGTTTCGGAATCCGATGATGAATTCTTTGACCAATTCGGACCCCGAGACCTTCCACTGGAGGAGGATTATCCCGATTGTTCCCCCGATAATTCCTATTACAAATACCCCGACCAGCAATTACAGAGTGGGCTAACCACCAATTATGGGGCACGACGTGATGGCGGGGGTGCTGTGCAATCCTCCCAGAGGAGGCGCCGAGCGCCACGCCGTAGAGCGAAGCGAAAGCAATGCCTGGACACACTAACCACTGTCCAAGTTACGCGCCCGACCACGTCCTTCCAAGCTCCTTTTCCGACCACGTCCCTCCAAGCTCCTTTTCCGACCACCACCACGCTTTTCCAAGTGGCCGAAGTCACTCGGCCGACCACGCCTGTCAAAGTGGCCGAAGTCACTCGGCCGAACACGCCTGTCCAAGTGGCCGAAGTCACTCGGCCGACGACGCCTGTCCAAGTGGCCGAAGTTACTCGGCCGACCACGCCTGTCCAAGTGGCCGAAGTTACTCGGCCCAGCGCGCCGTTTCAAGTGCCCCAAGCTCCTGTGCCAAGGCCACGCAAATTACTCCCGTTGCCTTTGGGGTCGCCGGTCGCACCCGTACCGAAGCCACGGATCAGGTTTCTGGTGACGGACCGCTATTCTAGCACCGCTCTCCCAAGCACCGCTCTCCCAAGCACCGCTCTCCCAAGCACCGCTCTCCCAAGCACCGCTCTCCCAAGCACCGCTCTCCCAAGCACCGCTCTCCCAAGCACCGCTCTCCCAAGCACCGCTCTCCCAAGCACCGCTCTCCCAAGCACCGCTCTCCCAAGCACCGCTCTCCCAAGCACCGCTCTCCCAAGCACCGCTCTCCCAAGCACCGCTCTCCCAAGCACCGCTCTCCCAAGCACCGCTCTCCCAAGCACCGCTCTCCCAAGCACTGCTCTCCCAAGCGCCTGCCCGTCCAGCGCCTGCCCGCCCAGAAGTGGCGACGATGCTCCGGCGCTCGAGGAAGACGGGGCCGGCGACGTCGAGAGTGGTATTTCGACGGAGTCCCTGGAAGATGGGACTGGCGACGTCGAGAGAGGCAATTCGCCGGAGTCCCTGGAGGAAGGGGCTGGCGACGTCGAGAGTGCCAATTCGCCGGTGCCCCTGGAGGAAGAAGCCGGTGACGTCGAGAGAGGCAATTCGCCGGAGTCCCTGGAGGAAGGGGCTAGCGACGTCGAGAGTGCCAATTCGCTGGTGCCCCTGGAGGAAGAAGCCGGTGACGTCGAGAGTGGAAATTCGCCGGAGTCCCTGGAAGAAGGGGCTGGCGACGTCAAGAGTGGTAATTCGCCGGAGTCCCTGGAAGAAGGGGCTGGCGACGTCAAGAGTGGTAATTCGCCGGAGTCCCTGGAAGAAGGGACTGGCGACGTCAAGAGTGGCAATTCGCCGGAGTCCCTGGAAGAAGGGGCTGGCGACGTCAAGAGTGGTAATTCGCCGGAGTCCCTGGAGGAAGGGGCTGGCGACGTCAAGAGTGGTAATTCGCCGGAGTCCCTGGAAGAAGGGACTGGCGACGTCAAGAGTGGTAATTCGCCGGAGTCCCTGGAAGAAGGGGCTGGCGACGTCAAGAATGGTAATTCGCCGGAGTCCCTGGATGAAGGGGCTGGCGACGTCAAAAGTGGTAATTCGCCGGAGTCCCTAGAAGAAGGGGCTGGCGACGTCAAGAGTGGTAATTCGCCGGAGTCCCTGGAGGAAGGGACTGGCGACGTCAAGAGTGGTAATTCGCCGGTGCCCCTGGAGGAAGAAGCCGGTGACGTCGAGAGAGGCAATTCGCCGGAGTCCCTGGAGGAAGGGGCTGGCGACGTTGAGAGTGCCAATTCTCCGGTGCCCCTGGAGGAAGAAGCCGGTGACGTCGAGAGTGGCAATTCGCCGGAGTCCCTGGATGAAGAAGCCGGCGACGTCAAAAGTGGTAATTCGCCGGAGTCCCTGGAAGAAGGGGCTGGCGACGTCAAGAGTGGTAATTCGCCGGAGTCCCTGGAGGAAGGGACTGGCGACGTCAAGAGTGGTAATTCGCCGGAGTCCCTGGAAGAAGGGGCTGGCGACGTCAAGAGTGGTAATTCGCCGGAGTCCCTGGAAGAAGGGACTGGCGACGTCAAGAGTGGTAATTCGCCGGAGTCCCTGGATGAAGAAGCCGGCGACGTCGAGAGTGGCAATTCGCCGGTGCCCCTGGAGGACGGGGCCGGCGACGTCCAGAGAAGCAATGATCCGGGTTCCTGGGAGAAGAGGGTTGTCCACCCCCCGAGCAAACAGGGTAAGGTGCCCGACCGTACTAAACTTCTAATATTTCCTGAAGGCAGGCAGTTTGGCAAAGACTTAAGGGACCAGCTGGGATGCCTGCCGGACCGACCACTGCCTCGTCTCGTTTCTGGCCGGCGCGGACGCCCGCCGGATCGACCTCAGCCTCGTCTCGTATCCGGCCTGCGCGGACGCCCGCCGGATCGACCACAGCCTCGTAACGTTCTTGGCCGGCGCGGACGCCCGCCGGATCGACCACAGCCTCGTCTCGTTTCTGGCCGGCGCGGACGCCCGCCGGATCGACCTCAGCCTCGTCTCGTTTCTGGCCGACGCGGACGCCCGCCGGATCGACCACAGCCTCGTCTCGTTTCTGGCCGGCGCGGACGCCCGCCGGATCGACCTCAGCCTCGTCTCGTTTCTGGCCGGCGCGGACGCCCGCCAGACCTGCCACTGACTCGTCTCGTTTCTGGCCGGCGCGGACGCCCACCGGATCGACCACAGCCTCGTCTTGTTTCTGGCCGACACGGACGCCCGCCAGACCTGCCACTGACTTGTCTCGTTTCTGGCTGGCGCGGACGCCCGCCGGAGCGACCTCTCTGTCTGTTCTTGGGTTGGTGTGGAAGACCACCGGACAATTCTAGATCTCCCACCCACCCTCCCTGCTTGTTTCCGTTTCTCATGTTGTAATTGACCTTGGGACGTCTAGAATCCGTCCCTTAGAGGGGATGTACTGTCAGGAGTGGCTGGATTGCCTTTCCTGGCATGACGTCACGATAACTATCAGCTGTCACTAATTACGTGATTAGATTATTTTTGGTATTTAAGCATACTGATTTTCTGTGGACGCCGTCGGATCGTCCTGGTTTCGTCCTGGTTTCGTTTCCTGTCCTTCCTGTTAGTCATTGCCGTTTCCATTGACGCCACGCCGCTTGTTCTTTTCGTTTGTAATGAGTGGTCAAGCCAAGTTGTTTAAGTTATGTTACCCCGTTTATTAAATCAACCTACAAGAGCTACAGATCTGCCTCACCTTTCCATTTACTTCGGCGACTCTGCATCTGGGTTCAACTTCTCCACCGATCCAGTCGCACTACGCGGCGAGATCGTAACAGAGATATTGGGTGAATCACGAAGTAGAGATCAATTTCTGTAAATTTAGAATACAATTGTTGTTTAAACAATTAAGTAAGTGATTAATATGGGTCAAAAAGTAACAAGGGAGATGGGTTTGTTGCCAGACTGCAGGATGGAGATCGGGGGGTTACTGAATGTGCGGTATGTGCAGATGCGTAGTGTGGGGGGTTGCATGTGTCTGCCGAGATGGGTGGAGAGGAATGGTTTCTGTCCCAATTTGAAGGATATGTGAAGGGTTTGATGAGCGTAGAAGGGGAATTGTTGAATAGAAAAGATATTGGTAAGTGAATAGAAAAGATTTTGGTAAGTGAATAGAAAAGATTTTGGCAAGTGAATAGAAAAGCTTTTGGTAAGTGAATAGAAAAGATGTTGGTAAGTGAATAGAAAAGAGTTTGGTAAGTGAATAGCAAAGATTTTGGTAAGTGAATAGAAAAGTTTTGTAAGCATGAAGAAAAGATTGTTGCAAGTGTATAGAAAAGAAAATGTAGAAAAAGCAGCTGGAGAGAGAGAGGGGGGGAGGGAGGGAGAGAGAGGGAGGGAGAGGAAGAGAGAGGGAGGGAGAGGAAGAGAGAGGGAGAGAGAGAGAGAGGGAGAGAGAGGGAGAGAGAGAGAGAGAGAGAGAGAGAGAGAGAGAGAGAGAGAGAGAGAGAGAGAGAGAGAGAGAGAGGGAGAGAAGGGGAGAGAGAGAGATTCAGCACACATTTATTTATATATTTACTCATGTATTTATTTATTAACTAACTTATTACCTATCTATTTATCTAAAACACCTTTCCCATTTCTGCATCCTCACCCTCTACTGCTACTGTGACAACAAAAATTTCCCAAACACGGGATGAATACCCAAATACGGGCTGAATAAAGGAATAAAGTTATCCAATCCAATTAACAAATATTAAATTTTAATTTAAAAAAAAGATAGAGGGGCTGTAAAACACGAAAATATATAAATAAAAGTGGACAGAGCTACTGCCACTGGCTTCCGCCTGGCGGCGCCATCTTGGAAAAAAATATTTGGACAATGCCGGCGGACCGGATTAAAAAACCAATGTGGACCCCGGGCCGTAGTTTAGCTATCGATTCGCTAACCACTAGCTCCACTGGGCCGCTGAGTTTTCATAGTTTTCATATCTGACTTAACCAAAAAAATCACTCGCGGTTTAAGAAGAGGCTACGCAGTACGCAGAACCGTTCCGGGCCAAACAGGCTTTAAAATATAAATATTAAAGTCCCTTTGATGTGAATGCATGCGTTTTTTAATTGGGGTCTACTGCCCAAAAGGTTTAAAAAAAACATTTCCAACGTCCAATCTACACGTAGCTATATCTGCCGTTTTTGCCGCGCTGGAAGAAGTTGCGCAAATTCCACGCAGTAACGATTTTTGTTTCTGCTCGCAATCGCAGTTTATACGAGTGTCCCTGTTGGATCGTAGTTCGTTTAAGAAATCTAGCCGCATAGTACATTATATCTATTCAATGTCCATAGTATGGACACATATAAAAATGGCGGCGATCCTGAGAGCTGTACGAGCCGCTAGGACTTTTCGGGAGGGTTGTAGCGGTAAATACGTGCATATTTTTCATATTTGTGATTCAGATTAAGCTGTTCATAAATGATCTTGTATTGCTGTTATGTTTTTGTGGGTTGTCAAGAGTTCAATGCTGATGCGAGCAGAACTAAATGTAGCTGACTCCTCGTGTTAAAAGATAGTAATAGCCAATGTCATGCTATAATTGTTCGTTATAGGAAGCAATTATTTATCCAAAATTCAAAGTCGTCATATATTCATTCATTCGTTCATTCATTCATTCATTTTTTATTAACCGCTTTATCCTCGGTTCTCATGAGCAGCCTCTCCCGTCCGCACTGCGGTCAAGTCAGCAGCTGTTTCTCTTTTCGAAGTGTAGGGTGTCGCGCTTCAGGTTGCCCTCTGCCCTTAGGTTTTATGGCAAAGAGGCAGAGAATAACGGACGCGCGCATGAACTGAGAAATAGGCGATGACTACGTCACCGCCGGATCCCAATCGAGCGCTTGCGGCAGTGGATTTCAACTCCCTTTCATGTGAATTGATATTCACTTCAATGTAAATATGCAATGTTGGCAAATAAACGTCACTATTTAAATAAATAACTGTGGTAACTTCAAATAAGAGCTTAATGCGTTCCGCGACTGAGCTCGTATGTCGATTTACTCGTATCTCAAATGAACATTTCCCATAGAAATTAACTAAAAATTAATTTGTTCCAACCCTCTGAAAAAAGCACCAAAAACATGTTATTGGATAGGAAACACTTAATTTTTTTGGATTTCGCAACCTATTTACAGAGTAATAAATAACTAGTGGTTATTGTGTTTAATAGTACTAAAATTAGACTGATTCCACGGAGGGGAGAGAGTGACTTTTTTGAACGGCAACGTGCTCATAATAAACAAGTTTAAATGAATTAAATTGATTGGATTACGCTACAGACACACTAAAAATACTTTTAATCTAACCTTACACTAAACTTAATTATAATTTTGTTTTAAACTTTTTATACCTTTTTCCTCCCGGGTTTGCTCCATTTTCCCCGCTTCCACCGTACTTTCAGGTGCAGCTAAAAGGAACCTATCGAGGGTCGGTAATTTTTTTCTTCCTTTCAAAATACTCAGAAAATAGTGCACACAAATGTCCTCATAATAGGATAACGTACGTCCACTTGCCAACAAGACTTAGTGTACCCCTCTCGAATTTGCGATCAAGCTCTGCCATTCTGCACTGACTAACGGGGAAAAAAAAACACTGAAAAAATGCAATGTTCCGCCCAGTGTTCGTAGAGACATTACACGAGTGAGTTGCGGGGAGAAAGACAGTGCCAATGATGTTCTTATGAGCAGCCTCTCCCGTCCGCTGTATGCTCGTATATCAAAAGTGGTCTCGTATTTCAAGATAAATGTTTGTTCAAAATTTTACTCTTATCTCAAATTTCTCTTAATTCAGGGCACTCGTATGTCGAGATACAGTGTTCCCTCGGTTATCGAGGTTAATAGGGACCGGGACCACCCGCGATAAGTGAATTTCCGCGAAGTAGGGATGCCCCTTCAAAAATGATTTATTTTATTTTTTTACCCCCCTGTATACAGTACACCATATAGAATACGAGTAGAGAGAGTGAAATTCATGTTATAACAAAAAAACTAAAATATGTTGTCTCAATGTAATATTTGTATTTTTTTTCCAAAAAAAAAAAATGCGCAAAGCTCTGAATTTGCGGTGGCTGAACCGCGAAGTAGTGAGGGAACACTGTATTACTGTGAACTAAAATTACTGCATTGATTTTTTTCTGTCCATTGGAGGAAATCCCAGCAATGACGTCACCAGGCAGTTTTAGCATAGGATATTTTATAAATGGACTGTGTCGTTGAAAAACTGAAAGGTCTACAATAAACGGGGTAATTAGCCATTACTTGTGGGCTCAATGGGTCTACGGGCCTGGGAGCCATTCAACAAAATATCAACAAAATAGGTCCTAATAACAGTAATAAATTAATAATTAATAAATGGTGTGTTCAATAAACAAAAAATATCAATCCGTCAAGTGGTTTGGGAGCTATTTAAGAAATTAGGTACTAATAAAAGTAATACATTAATAACGAATAATTAATGAACACCAAATCACTTATCTTCTCTGTGGATTTGGTGCCAATACGCCAAATGGCTTGGAAGCTATTGAAGAAATTAGGTGCTAATAGCAAAAATAAATTAATAAATAATAAATGGAGTATTTTATTGGAAAACGAAAAGGTATTTGTTAAACAGAAGGTAATTCCCTATCTTTTCTGTAACTATGGTGTCAATCTGTCAAATGGCTTGGGAGCTATTGAACAAAATAGGTGCTAATAACAGTGATAAATTAATAAATAATAAATGGAATGTGTTGTTGAAAAACCAAAAGGCATATTTCAGGTCAGGCATACTAATCGATAATACTTGCAAATAGTCAAAGCTTAAGTTTGCACACTTAGAGAAGGTAAAAAAAAATGCAATCACTCATCTATTAGGATCAGACAGCCGTTTCTGGCCACCATAATGTCAACTCAACAATGCAGGGTTTAGACAAAAGTAGCATGGGAATGTTAACATAAAACATCCACCCATGCATAAATCACACTATCTATTCCTGGTCCCCGAAACCTTCTGTTTAACGAAGACCTATTGGTTTTTCAATAATGTATTCCATTTAATAATAATTAATTTATTAATGTTATTAGCACCCATTTTGTTCAATAGTTCCCAAGCCAATGGGCGTATTGACACTAAATTTACAGAAAAGATAGGTAATTACCTTCCATATATCAAACACCTTTTAGTTTTTCAATAACAAATTTCCATGTATTAATTATCCATTTATTACTGTAATTGTCAATCATCTATTTTGTTCAATAGCTCCCAAGCCATTTGACATATTGACACAAGATTTACATTACATTTGTTGGCAATTACAGAGGCCAAACATTTTCTTTAACTCTTCAGAAGCTTTTTACACACTGTTGCTGGTAATTTGCCCCATTCCTCCATGAAGATCTCTAGAGCAGTGATGTTTTGGGGCTGTTGTTGGGCAACATGGACTTTCAACTCCGTCCACAGATTTTCTATGGGGTTGAGATCTGGAGACTGGCTAGGCCACTCCAGGACCTTGAAAGGCTTCTTACAAAGCCACTCCTTTGTTGCCCTGGCTGCGTTTAGGATCATTGTCATGCTGAAAGACCCAGCCACATTTCATCTTCAATGTCCTTGCTGATGCAAGGAGATTTTCAGTCAAAATCTCTCTATACATGGGCCCATTTATTCTTTCCTTTACACAGATAATTTGTCCTGGTCACTTTCCAGAAAAAGAGCCCCAAAGCATGGTGTTTCCACCCCCATGCTTCACAGTGGGTGTGGTGTTCTTTGGGTGCAACGCAGTATTCTTTCTCCAAACACGAGAAACGGTGTTTCTCCCAAAAAGTTCTATTTTGGTTTCATCTGTATCAAAAAAGTTTCAAAGAGTAAAATTATGTTCAAGTTAATCAATATAATTTTCATTGTGACAGCGGATAAGAGACATTTGTAAAAGCGTCCTTAACCTCCAACTTGGTACGCAGGAAAAGACCAGAGAGTTTTAAAAAGATTAACTGAAACATCCCAAAAGAGGCATCAAAGTCCATCCTCCTCCTCATCATCGGTGCTGTCCCATGATAATGAGCTTGTAGGTTTGCAATGAAGAACCTTGGACATCTGTCAGGATTCCTCTGGCATCCCTTGGTTGATGATCTGCCGATATCCACGGGTGCTCAGCGGTTCTTTGTGGCGAACAATTGACACGAAGAGAATAATGATTAGGATCAGCACCATTCTCCCAGTCCTCTTCTGGATCATCCAAATGCTCTCTAGCGAACCGCAGACGTTCCTGGATGTGTACCGGCTTGAGCAGAGGGACAAGTTTGACAGTGCAGGATTTGGGTCCCTGGCGGCGGATTGTGTTACTGATAGTAAACTTTGTTCTTGTGGTCCCAGCTCTCTGTGGGTCATTTTACCTACAGCTCTTTGGTCTTGGCCATAATGGAGTCTGGAGTGTGAGATACTGAGGTTTTGGACAGATGTCTTTTATACCACGAATGAGTTAAAACAGATACTATTGATACAGGTAACAAGTAGAAACCTCATTAGAAGTTAGACCTTTGACAGCTAGAAATCTTGCTTGTTTGCAGGTGACCAAACACTTATTTCCCACTCTAATTTGGAAATTAATTCTCCAAAAATCAAACAATGTGATGTTCAGGTTTTTTTTATTTCACATTCTGTCTTTCAAAATTGAGGTTTACCTATGTTGACAATTACAGGCCTCTCTAATCTTTTCATGTAAGAGAACTTGCCCAATTGGTTATTTGTTCCTCAAGATATGGTCTGAGGACTGAGCTTGTATGTTGATTTACTCGTAACTTAAATGAACGTTTCCCATGGGAATGAACTAAAAACAAATTAATTCGTTCCAATCATCTGAAAAAAACCCCACCAAAAACAGGACATTGCATTGGAAAAACATTTATATTTGTTCTAACTCGCCATCTTGGTCCGGGGGATATTTTTCCACGGCAAGGCGCTCGTTACAAACAAATTTAAATGAACTTGGATTACGATGCTTAATTCTAATTGTTTTAAATTTTGATACCTTTCTTCTCCCAGGTTGGCTCTATTTGCTCCGCCCCCACCCTGGCTTTCAGATGCAACCTATTGAGGGTTGTTTGCTTTTGTCTTCCCTTCACAATATTCCCAAAATGATGCACACAAATGTCCTCACAATAGGATAATGCACGACCACTTGCCAATGAGAAGTAGTATATACACCATTCGCACTGACTAACGGAAAAAAAAACACTGAAAAAATGCAACACTCAGCCCAGTGCTCGTAGAGAAATTGCACAAGGGAGTTGCGACCAGAGAGACATTACACGAGAGAGTTGCAACTAGAAAGACAGTGCCCATGATAATAATAATAATAATAATAATAATAATAAGACATAGGCTTTGTCATCATCATTGGCAAACAACAACAAAAGCCTAATTGTCATCATACCCAGAAACTGCGTATGACGAAATTGGTAGTGCTTCTCCATAAGGTGCGTTTTCTCGGCAAAAGATCCAAGTAAGTGATAATTTCGGACTTGTAATTTGGCATTCTGCCGTTATGGATATGTCTCATCATCCCGGAGTGGATCACTCACCTCTCACCATCTTCCACTTATCCTCTGATGTTCTTATGCTCGTACAGTGAACCCTCGCTTATCGCGGTTAATGGGGACCGGGACACCCCAGCAGAAGGGCGAAACCGCGAAGTAGCCGGGCGCCATTAAAAAAAAAAAAAAAACGCTTATAGAAACGTATAACACGTGACCAAAACCACCACCAGGCTAATATGCTGTTCATTCAGGTGTTTTATTTCACATTAGAATGCGGGTGTTATGTTAGTGCATACAAAAAAATCACTGCAAATGTAATAAATGTAAACTTTTATTCAGAAAACTCAGAATTCAAAAATTCAATTCAAAAACATCATACAGTCAGGATGGATCTTCTGCAGTTCTTTGGCGGCGCGTAAAAAACATTGTTATGGGGAGTTGGGAACGTGTTTTTTTTTTTTGTCGGTGAGGATGCGCTTGTAAACAGCCACGCATACGCCCACGCATACGCCCACGCATACGCCCACGCATACGCCCACGCATACGCCCACGCATACGCCCACGCATACGCCCACGCATACGCCCACGCATACGCCCACGCATACGCCCACGCATACGCCCACGCATACGCCCACGCATACGCCCACGCATACGCCCACGCATACGCCCACGCATACGCCCACGCATACGCCCACGCATACGCCCACGCATACGCCCACGCATACGCCCACGCATACGCCCACGCATACGCCCACGCATACGCCCACGCATACGCCCACGCATACGCCCACGCATACGCCCACGCATACGCCCACGCATACGCCCACGCATACGCCCACGCATACGCCCACGCATACGCCCACGCATACGCCCACGCATACGCCCACGCATACGCCCACGCATACGCCCACGCATACGCCCACGCATACGCCCACGCATACGCCCACGCATACGCCCACGCATACGCCCACGCATACGCCCACGCATACGCCCACGCATACGCCCACGCATACGCACACGCATACGCACACGCATACGCACACTCGTTGAAGGCGCTTTTTTTCTTGAAAAGTACATCTTGAAAATGGCTTTGCCAGCAAATTTGCAACCATTATCATTTGTTTTCCTCTCTGTTGGCCATTGTGGGCTGAGTTTGCTCCCTCTGGCTTTGGCCCACCTATTCTATCACTAGCCAATCATAGTTGGTGAGAAGGCGATGACGTATCCCTACGACTGCGAGAAGGCAATGACGTATCCCTATGCCTGCGAGAAGGCCTGGTGTCACCAAATCAATTCTGATTGGTTAAAGCAACAGTCTTATCGACGCTTGTTTAATGCAGCAGAGCCTGCAGAACTGATTGTGAAATCCTTGAGGCAGATTCCTGACCCTGGCAACAAATAATGGCTGAAATGTGATTGGTTAAATGCTTCAATATGAAAACACAGATCTGAAAGCAGTGCAACCAGGGGGAAAGCAACTAAAATTATTTGAGTAAAATTGTGACTAAAAATTAGTAAAAATATATATTTTTTTGTTTTTCTCAGTTCAGACCAAAAATTGCACCAATACTGGTAACTGGCAAATGCTGAACAAATGTCACTATGACAAAACATTTATGCACAGCATGTGGTATGGACACCTGCTAAAACAAACTACTACCAGTAGGAACACAATTCTCAAATGGAATTGAAAATTTTAAATTCTTAAAGTCAAATTCATTATCATAATATTACCTTTTTTTCAAAGTCTGATTGATCATCATCACATTCACCAAACAATTGATTCCATTCTTCTTGAGCCAGGATAGCACTACCTGAGCAGCCATCTGGCGCGCCATCCCATCATAACGGCTGCTGGGGGAACTTTTTCACCAGTGGAGGGCAGGTTTGCAGGTTAATTTATTATTTTATAAACAAATAATGAAAACATCCAATCTAAACATCCCCACATTTATTTGTTTAATAATGTACATAATGATAGGTCTGAAAATTCAACTTAGGGAGCAGGTTAAGAAAGAGTGAGATCAATTTAAATAGAAAATAAGTTTATTACCGGACTGCAGGATGGTTGGAGAACGCTCCGACAGCTGTGAACCTCTCACAGCTTGTCTTCCTTGCAATTCTCTCTGAATGAAAACTAGGTCGGTCTTTATATAGGAACACAGGGTAATATTCCTAAGACAGTGATGTAGGACAGAGTTTATGTAAACAAAACTTTGGGCTAATATGGTTAGCCATGTAGGTTTAAGTTGTATGCAAACCCGATATATTTCTATAGCTCACACAAACTGCCGCAGCCTATCTTATATTGCGTGTTTCAAACAAACAGTTCCAAAGCGAGTTGCCCACATTCCACAATACAAGGAAACAATTGCAAAACCTCTTAGCCAGCCTATGTTACACTTCGTCAGGCGAACAAACAATTGCAAGGCCGGCGAGTTAGCTATCTTACAATTTGTGTTGTGAACAAACAATTGCAAGGCCAGCTAGTTAGCTATCTTACAATTTGTGTTGCGGACAAACAATTGCAAGGCCAGCTAGTTGGCCTATCTTACATTCCACTGTCTTAACAAACAATTGTAAAACCAGTTTGGCCACATGGCTCGACATGATCAAACAATTATTAAGACAGTTCGCAGGTCTACCCCACACATAATTTTTAAATTTGTATGACATTTGTAATTTTTGTACATAGTTTGTATTGTATTTGGAATATTGGTACAGAAGTGGACTAAAAAATGAACAGTGAGCTAGCTCTATTGCTGCACCATTTTTTTGCTATTTTTCTTCGCCACGGCTGACTGGCGACCAGTCTTGGGTGTGGCCTGCCTTTCGCCCTAAGACAGTTGGGTTAGGCTCCAGCAACCCTTTCGAGGATGGGTGGTATGGAAGACAAGTTTTCCACGACCCTCCTTCTTGCAAGTAAAATATTTGACAGGATGTCCTCCTTGCATGGTTTTATACATTGCAAACGTGCTACAGTGTTTAGGTCTTATATGACCAGATAAGATCTACATTAGGAAATTAAAACGTGTTCGGAATCTTTGTTTTTCCTTTTCTTTTATGGTTTCAAAAGAATTGTGATTAAAATGTACATTTTGTATTTAATTGTAAAAAACAAAAAATTTAAAATGATCTTTATCCATGTTGCCCACCGTTGACCCTCTCAGCATAGATTGAACACCAATAGAAGAATACAATGTGATCATAGTAATAATAATCGGACATAGGCTTTGTCATCATTATTGACTCAACAAAAGCCATCATACCCACTAACTGCCTATCACGAAATTAGTAGTGCTTCTAAGATGTGTTTTCCCGGCAAAAGACCCAATTATTATAAGTTAAGATAATTTCAGACTCGTAATTTGGCATTCTGCCATGATGGATACATCACTTACCTCTCACTGACTTTCACTTACCTTCAGTCAGCCAGTAGGAGGCAGATCACCGCCTAACGTTTTTTCATGTTACCTCACCCCAAAGTTATTACACAGAATATATTGTGTGTTGTGTTACCGCAAGTTTAGAGTCCTGACGGACGAAGGAAAAACTATCCTTAATCCTATTTGTCTATACTTTGTGAGACTTATAGCGTCTGCCAGAGGGCAGCAGCTGGAACAGATTGTGACCAGGGTTTTATGGGTCCCCGATGATGTTCCTGGCTCATCGGGGACCAATACCCCCCTAGTCACAATCTGTTTTCAATATAACATATATAATAGTGAGTCAACCAACTTGCAGAACAGAGCTTTTTAATGTTGCAATTTATATTGCAAACAACCAGAAAAATTTTCAAATGTTTTTTTCCAATGTTTCATGTTTCATTACTCCTTGTATTTGTGGTATTACCAGCAGCGACTCTGCCTGTAATCCTGAAAGGAGGCTTCCGAGATGCAGGTCTGAGGGTTCAGGATGAATGCAAATCAAATAAAAAATACATCTCCTCTCCCGGCCATTACCTAGTAACATCTTCACAAGGAAACTCAACAATTAACCCAATAGCAGATGAGTTCGCCACACCAACATTGAGGTATGGTAATGTTGTAGAGTGCTCTTTCTTCCTCTGCGGGTTTGATTAATTTCAGGTAGTTACACGAATGCAGGCTGGGCGTGATACACAGTCACTTTAGGGCTTTTATTTACACAATATTCTGGGCACAAATAATTTACAGACACATATCTGTGTCAATCACGAAGTGAGCGCAGGCTAGAGATTTATAATCACCTTTATACTGTCAGAAAGGTGTTGCCAAAACTGTTGCAAAGGATGGGATTTTCTACAATTTGGTAAACCGTTTCTAGCTTATATTAAATGGCACATTCTTATTCCTATACCCAGGGCATTAGTACAAAGTTCCCAGTTAGAAAGGTCAACTGATGACCTGACATGCAAAGGTACACCATACATTTCGAGGACATAACTGGCCGCAAAACAGTTAATGCAGGTATGACTAAATAAAGGGCAAAAGACACATTTTAAGATGAGAAAGAGTGTGACACCTAAAAAGGCAGTGACAGACCTTAATGGCAATATGTAAACATATCAAAACCATTGTTATGGTGAAAAGAAAAAAAATGACACATAAAAAAACAAAAAACATACAATAACAATAAAATCTACTTGATTATGGTAACAAAAAACTAGAAAGAAAATTTAAAAATCAAATCCCCTCAGGGCTCGACATTGATAACTGCATGAATTACCTTGCACCAACGTTACCAAGTACTTTCGGGCAGCTAATTACGTTGACAGCTGCCCGATAGGGCAAGTAAAGTGTTGATTATGTGATCTATAATCCTTATAAAGCGTGATTTATGGATGTGTGTGTGTGTGCACCTGGAAACTCGCTGGCGGAAATTCTCCCCAAAATTATGTTTGTAAATGACGTGGAAAGGTGTCTTGGGTCAGCGCGTCCAACACCATCATGTCTCGCGGATTCTTTCTGTCACGAGGGGAAAAAGGTGTTTTGGAGAGCAGGAATAGATAAAGCGTGCTTTATGGGTGGATGTTTTATGTTAAGAACCGGCTGTTAAATCCTAATAGACGAGTGATTGAATTTTCCCCTCTAAGTGTGTAAAGGATTTGCAAGTATTATAGATGTGTATACTTGACCTGAAATATGTTAGCTCGCTGCTCTCTTGATATTAGGTGCCAATAATAGTAATAAATTAATAATTAATAAATGGAATCGGTTATTGAAAAACTAAAAGGTATTCGTTAAACACATGGTAATTACCTAGCTTTTCTGTAAATTTGGTGCCAATGCGTCAAATTGCCAGTGCGCATCAATCATGAGCTGTTTGGGATTTTGTTTGCTCATCGTCTTTAAAATATTTCACCATACAGTTGTGGTCGAAAGTTTACATACACTTGGGAAGAACATAATATTATGGCTCTCTTGAGTTTCCAGTTATTTCTACAACTTTTCAGGGTGAGGTAACATAAAAAGACGTTGAGCGGTGATCTGCCTCCTACTGGTTGACTGAAGGTAAGTGAGATACAGTTAGAGGGGGTTAATGTGATGTATCCGTCACGGCAGAATGTCAAATTACGAGTCTGAAATTATCACTTATTTGGGTCTTTTGCCGGGAAAACGCACATTATGGAGAAGCACTACCAATTTTGTAATACAATGCTGGGTATGATCACAATTAGGCTTTTGAGTCAATGATGATGACAAAGCTTATGTCTTATTATTATTGTTATTGTGGTTGTGATTGTGGTTGTTGTAACCGTCATCGGTTATTGGTGATGGTGATGATAACAATAACGCCGCCGACGATTAATAATCATTATCATCATCTTTTCTTTAAATTTGGTGTCAATACATCCACCACCGCCACCACCAATAAAAACATAGTGAAGTTATTAAAGAACCAAACTTTGTGAATGTTTTTTGTGACAAAGAAGTATCTGTTCCAATCACTCTATCAGAGAAAAATCTGAGTTGTAGAAATAACTGGAAACTCAAGAGAGCTATGACATTGTTCTTCACAAGTGTATGTAAACCTAACCCTGACCACAACTGTATCTGTGTTTGGTTCTAAAAGTATCTCTAAATTAAATATACACAATATTTATCGGTGGCCCGGTGGAGCCGTCGGCCTCACTGATCTGGGGCTCCTGGGTTCAAATCCGTGTGTGGAGTTTGCATGTTCTCCCCCGGCCTGCGCGGGTAATCCAGTTTCCTCCCACATTCCAAAAAACATGCATGGTTGGCTGATTGGGCACTCTAAATTTATCCTACGTAAAAAGGTTTTTATTGTTGATGCTTAATAAAGAACTTAAAGAATGTGTTACATCGTTTTTTTTGGTCATCCTGTAAACATGAAATTAGGGCCGGTGGATTGCCACCTTGGGCAGTTAAGATACCATATTCTCTCGCATATAAGCCACACCCTTAAAATTGTTTTAAAATCGTGGAATTTGACAATTTCTAACGTATAAGCTCCTTGATTCACAATTTCCACCTCCATATTCATGGTTTTAATAGGGAGTACATGATAGGTCTGAAAATACAACTTCAGGAGCAGGTTAGGAACGAGTGAGATCAATTTAAATATGAAATAGGTTTATTACAGGACTCCAAGATGGTTGGAGAATGCTCCGACAGCTGTGAACCTCTCACAGCCTGCCTTCCTCGCAATTCTCTCTGAATGAACAGAGCACCGTCTTTTTATAGGAACTATAGGGTAATATTTCTAAGACAGTGATGTAGGACAGAGCTTATGTAAACAAAACTTTGGGCTAATATGGTTAGACATTAGCAGGTTTAAGTTGTATGCAAACATATTTTTATAGCACACACAAACTGCCGCAGCCTATCTTATATTGCGCGTTTCGAACAAACAGTTCCAAAGTGAGTTGGCCATATTCCACAATACAAGGAAACAATGGCAAGGCCAGCTAGTTAGCTATCTTACAATTCGTAGTGCGAACAAACAATTGCAAGGCCAGCTAGTTGGCTTTTCCTCCATTCAACTGTCCTAACAAACAATTGTAAAACCAGTTTGGCCACATTGGCTGGACATGAACAAACAATTATTAAACCAGTTGGCAGGTCTACCCCAATAGTAGAAATGTTACTTTGAAGGGAAAATCTCAAGAAAAATAATTTCACGAGGTATTTCTCAGATACTGCCTGAATCCAAAGGGTCGTCTGCTGGATTGCACATTATTTGCGTCAATATCATAAGGGCGTTTATATGCCTGTCTTTATGAATGCAAACTATTAAATTATTCAATTTGAAAAAAGAAATAAGTATCTTGATGAGAACCTAACTACTGATGTTGTGGTGGTGGCCAAATTGCTTCTAATGTCAAAATATCTCTATTTTTGTTCGATTGTTCATATTACTTCAACAGTTGTCACATTCGATTAAGAAATAAAAAGAAAATAATCAAAGCAGAATTTTGTTTTATTTCATAATTACAAAGGTATAATCCTGTCCTCCGTGTGTTTCGAAAGGGAGGGTGTTGCCTGCACGTAGACAAATTCATAACGTAAGCACAACCAGGAAGTGTGTCTGTAGCAGTATACAGTAATCCCTCGAATATTGCGGTTAATGTAGACCAGACATGGCAGCAATAATCAAAAAATCGTGAAGCAGGTTCACGCCTATGATAGCTACTTCTTTTTTTCTTCAGTGCTGAGTCCTTGTAGCAAGCGGAAGAGTGGGGAGTAATTCTGCTGGCGAGTTTCAGCGTGAACTTTCACATTTTTATGATTTTTTTTTTTAAATAACAGCAGTGGCGGCCCGGTGACGCGAGTTGTTAGCGCGTTGGCCTCAGAGTTCTGGGGACCTGGGTTCAAATCCCGGCCGGCCATGGCTGAACACGAGACCAGTACACACTTTCTGGTTGTACTGCTCACGTCACTTCCATTTTTAATTTGCCTATCTGATAGCAACGCTCTTTCGGAACAAAGAAAGAAAATGATTCTACATTTGTGATTATGAAATAAAACAAACGTCCGCTTTTATATTTTTTCTTTTTGTTTCTTGTTTGAAAGTGACAACTTTTGAAGTATATGAGTATTGAAGTATATGAATGAATCATCGAAATAATCAAGATATTTCAAACGTTTGTGCATATGCACCAAACAGCAGTTCAGAGAAACCACCCTTTTTTGAGTCCTTGGAGGGTGTGCTGGAGAGTGTTCCTTCGGGGGACTCCCTCACACATATATAATAGTATTACAGAATAAACCCAACAGTGGTCGTGTCATAGGACCTGCAGCCTCATGTCTTGGACACTTGGGTAAAGAGAAGAGAGGGGCAGAGCTGTCAACCAATTAAGAATGAGGGTGGCTTATACGTGAGAAATTTTAAAATTCAACAATTTTAACACTGGCTTTTACGCAGCTTATATGCTCAATATTGTTTGTGCCATTTCTTTATTCTGTTTATCAGTTGTAGCATTATAATCAGCAGTCTACGAAAATTTATAAATCTCACGTGTTACTATATTCACAAAACGTTCCCCATTTTTGCTTTCTCCAAGTTAAAATGAATTTGTCCGTGTTTTTTTTTGAAAGTTGCCAAGAGTCTGGTTCAAATAAAAATGAAGATGCGATACACAAACAGCTTAAAGCTCAAGTTTTCAATGCTGCTTTGGAATTTGTCCCACACCATGGCTGGAGCATGGAGGCCATTGCGGCTGGCGCTGAGGTGAGACTCAATCAGAATATTTTAGGATTGCCTCGTTATTGTTTTTGAATTGCTTTCTCCCTGTGTTCTCATGTTCGTTTCCCTACTCTTGTTTGTTCTTCCTGTCTCACCGTTACTCTCGCGCAGCTGCGCATCATTTAGAATTAGTTCCTGATTTGTCTATTAAACTCCACTGATCGTTAAGTCATCTGTTGGATCGTCTGCTTTATTTGCCTTGTCATATGTCTACGTTACCTCGTTCCTCGATTCGCTGTTTTCCCTAGTCGAGTTTGTTTTCTGTTATTTCTCGCTAAGTCCTTTGTGACTTTCCTTTCCTCCTGCCTAAGTTATTAAAGTTTTTGTTTGAGCACCACTTCCCTCTTTGCCTTCTTCCCTGCGATTGGGTCCTATGCCTCGACGTCTTCCCAAAGATGTGTTGATACGATTCGACCAGCATGGACCCAGCGGGAAGCCACCGACGCTCTTGCCGACGCCATCCATCCATTATTATTGCGTGACTGCACTATTCGCCGAAATAGTTAGCCGACCGGACGTTGTGCTGAAACGAGATTTGTGCGCCATATATGGCCCGCTACAGATAATGACATTCATTTAGAATAACAAGGGCATTTATTCATGGCCAACACACGCAGAACAGTACGAGACAGAAGAAAAAAGTAGTTATAGCAGTAAATACTGTAATGAAATTGTAAATCTAGGAATCCTACTCCAGAAAATTTACATCCGCATAAAAAACATTGAGATTAATCTTTGAATTAAGGTTCTCAGCAAATCATTTTGAATATAAATTTCCTAAAATAATGGGAAATTATTTAAAATTTAAATAATGTTCTTATTGGCACAATATTCATAATATTCAAAATAATTTGCTAAGAACCTTAATTCAAAGATTAATCTCAATTTTTTCTATGCCGATGTAAGTTTTCTGGAGTAGGATTCCTGGATTTACAATTTTATTACAGTACTTATTTAGTTAAAACTACTTTTTTTTTCTTCTGTCACGTACTGTTCTGCGTGTGTTTCGCCGTGAATAAATGCCCTTGTTATTCTAAATGAATGTTGTTATCTGTAACGAGTCGTATATGAACCGCGGGCCGAGATTGAAAAACATGTACACACATGACCGGGGACGGGACGGGCGCGCAAATTCGTTTTGGCGCAACGTCCAGTCGGCTGGCCATCCATTCGGCTAACTATCCATTCCGCCAAACGCCCCCTCGGCGAAATGTCCTTTGGCCAAACGTCCGTCAGTGAAACCTATTTCGGTGAATAATATATATGGCGTACTACACTGGCCTCCCAAAGGAGGCTGTAAGCTCCACGACTCAGGGAGAAGAGGAAGGAGTTGGCTCTTCGCTCATGTTTGCCCGTCCGAGCTCCCCGCTTGCCTTCGCCCGTCCGATCTCCCCGCTTGCCTTCGCCCGTCCGAGGTCCCCGCTCACCTTTGCCCGTGCCGGGTGGCCCCAGGCCGAAGCCTCGCACAAGATTCTCCATGCTGACTTGCCCACTAGTCAACCCGTGCCGAAGCCATGAACCAGTGTCCCCGTGCCGACTGGCCCAGCAGTCATCCCCATGCTGAAGCCACGAACCAGCGTCTCCATGCCTGCCGGTCATCCCTGTGCCGGCTGGCCCGCCGGCCATCCCCGTGCCGGCTGGCCCGCCGGCCATCCCCGTGCCGGCTGGCCCGCCGGCCATCCCCGTGCGGGCTGGCCCCCCGGTCATCCCTGCGCTGAAGCCATGAACCAGCGTCCCTGTGCCCGCTGGCCCGCCGGTCATCCCTGCGCTGAAGCCATGAACCAGCGTCCCTGTGCCCGCTGGCCCGCCGGTCATCCCTGCGCTGAAGCCATGAACCAGCGTCCCTGTGCCTGCTGGCCCGTTGGTCATACCCGCGCCGAAGCCGCAAACCGGCGTCCCTGTGCAGGATCCAGCGTTCCTGCCGGCCAAGTTCCTGCCGGCCAAGTTCCTGCCGGCCAAGTTCCTGCCGGCCAAGTTCCTGCCGGCCAAGTTCCTACCGGCCAAGTTCCTACCGGCCAAGTTCCTACCGGCCAAGTTCCTGCCGGCCAAGTTCCTTCCCGCCCAGATCCTTCCCGCCCAGATCCTTCCCGCCCAGATCCTTCCCGCCCTGATCCTTCCCGCCCAGATCCTTCCCGCCCAAAGGCAGCGGCGATTCTCCGGGCCCCCTAGATGAGAGAACCCCCCCCCCCCCAGGCAGCCAGTTTAAGGCGGCCGACAAATCTTTCTGAAATTCTGATGTCTGTTCAGAGCAGCTCGGCTATCAAAGAGCCAGCGAGGACGCCCGCCAGACCGACCACTACTACTCCTCATTGAGTGCTGGCGCGGATGCCCGTCGGACCGGCCAATCCTCGTCAAGGGCCGTTGCGGACATTCGCCGGATCGGCCATTGCCACACCTCGTCATGTCCTGGCGCGGACTCCCGCCGGACCGGCCACTCCCAGTACTCGGGCGATTTGCCCAAAGACGATTTGCCAACGGACATCTGGCAGAAGGACAGTTTGCAGAGGGGGCGTTTGGCCAAACGGCCAGTTCGCCGAGGGGGTGTTTGGCCAAACGGCCAGTTCGCCGAGGGGGCGTTTGGCCAAACGGCCAGTTCGCCGAGCCGAGGGGGCGTTTGGCCAAACGGCCAGTTCGCCGAGGGGGCGTTTGGCCAAACGGCCAGTTCGCCGAGGGGGCGTTTGGCCAAATGGATAGTTAGGCGAACGGATAGTTAGCCGAACAGATAGTTGGCCGAACGGATAGTTGGCCGAACGGATAGTTGGCCGAACGGATAGTTAGCCGAACGGATAGTTAGCCGAACGGATAGTTAGCCGAACGGACAGCCAGCCGACCGGACCTTGCGCCGCGCGCGCTCGCCCCACCCCTGGTCATGTGTGTACATGTTTTTCAACCTCGGCCCGCGGGCCATATATGGCCCGTTACAGATAACATTCATTTAGGAATAACATGGGCATTCAGAACAGAAGAAAATAGTAGAAATCCTATTCCAGAAAAAGAATATATATTTCCTAAAATAATGGGAGATTATTTAAAATTAAACGAAGTAAAAGTGTGCTCCATGGCATGGTATTGTTATATAAGCCCCTCTGGTCTGTCCAAGCCACTTAGTTTATAGACATATGTCCAGCGGGGGGCAGTACTGTAAAATGATTATCTTTGAACTGGCTCTTCACCAATTCATTTGAACCATGTCTTGCCAAGTGGTATAAGTTGTTTTACCAGTGCTGTGGGTCAGTAAGGGTCACCAAAAGGATTATTGTAGTTGAGTGACAAATGGATCACAAAACAAATTTACTGAACACCGCTCACCGTCAGACATAAACAACATGAATAAGACTATACAGTCAACTGACACAAAATCCGTCAGGCATAGAGTACGTTTAGTAATGGGTCATTTGGAAGTAAATAGACATGGTTCAATTGAATTAGTCAAGAGCCAGTATAAAGATCTTAGAAAATATCAGATCATATGTTCTTTGAGTTTTAGCTTTTGTGATGCAGTACACATGCAGTGATGCTGGACATATTTCTAAATACTAAGTGCCTTAGACAGACCAGAGGGGCTTAGAGAACATTACCATGCCATGGAGCGCACTTTTACTTTTAGATTAATTTTAAATAATTTCCCATTAATTTAGGAATTTTTTTTCTTGAGTAGGGTTTCTACAATTTTCTACTATTTCTTCTGTTCTGAATGCCCCTGTTATTCCTAAATGAATGTTATCCGTAATGGGCTGTATATGGCCCACGGGCCGAGGTTGAAAAACATGTGATAGATCTGAAATACAACTTTAGGAACAGGTTAAGAAAGAGTGAGATCAATTTAATAGGAAAAAGGTTTAATACCAAACTGCAAAGTGGAGAGAGAGAGCTCTAACAGTGGAGTCCTGTTCAGCGCGATGTTCTTGCAACTCTAGATGAATGACCAGTGAGTGTGTCTTAAATACAGGCAAAACTGACAGTTGTCACTAGGACTTTGGACGGATACGTTTCAGTCATTTGCAGGGCGAAAAGTAATTGATCAGTGTCGGACAGTTGAGTATATGTGCTGAGATGTCAACCCAATCACAAGACTAAGATTGATTATTCAGTCAGACAGTTGGGTGTTTTTGCTGACATGTCAGCCATAAGGATGACTATGATGCTGTTGTACTTACAAAAACTGATACAATATGAACAAGCATTTGCAAAGAGACTTAGTCTTATCTTACAACATGTACACAAGACTGGGGGCAGAGTGAGCACGTGCGGTGCAACGTCTGGTCGACTGGCTATCCTGTCGGCTAACTATCCGTTCAGCTAACTTTCCGTTCGGCTAACTATCCGCACGGCCAAACGCCCCCTTGGCGAACTGTCCTTCAACCAAACGTCCTCGGCGAAACCTATTTCGGCGAATCATCCGGTCACGGCCACTCCCACGCCGTTTCACGGACCGGCGAGGACGCCCGCTGAACCGGCCACTCCCACTCCTCATCACGGGCCAGCAAGGACGGCGCTAGATCGGCCACGGCCATGCCTCATCGCAGACACCCGCCGGACCGGCCACTCCCTTGCCTCGTCACGGGCCGCCGCAGACCCCCGCTGCACCGGCCACTCCGATGTCTCTTCACTGGCCAGTTGGGCTGGCCGCCAGACAAAATTTTCGCAACACGATGACGTCACTTCAAAATGGCGCCCGTGCGGGTGCCGTGACGTCACGACCTCGCTCTGGGCACAGTCATCTCACCTAAGGCGCTGCCGTCTAAATCTAGTTCAACAGGCTCTAACTGGCCAGCTGCGAGTAGCCCTGATTTTGAAACTAAACAAAACTCCAGTTTGATTTTTTTCGTTTTATTTCTTGTTTGAATGTGACAAATATTGGAGTAATATGAACCATCATAATAATTGAGATATTTTGACATTAGAAGCAATATGGCTCCCACAAAATCTTAAACTTCTGGTAAGAAAAGTGAAAGAATTACTATTACTATTAGAAAGCATTAGGTTCTCATCAAGATAGTTATTTCTTTTTTCAAATTGAATCACTTGATATTTTACATTTACAAAGACATGCATTTTAACTTATGATATTTACCCTTATAATATGATTTTGATTCACACAGTTGTGGTCAAAAGTTTACATACACTTATGAAGAACATAATTTTATGGCTCTCTTGAGTTTCCAGTTGTTTCTACAATTCATGAAGATTGATTCTTTTATGACTTTATTATGTTTGAACTGAAAAAAGGTGATCAAATCTGCTGGGTCAAAAATATACATACAGCAAAGTTAATATTTGGTAACATGTCCCTTGGCCATTTTCACTTCAATTAGGCGCTTCTGGGAGCCATTCACAAGCTTCTGGTTGAATCTTTGACCATTCCTCTTGACAGAATTGGTACAGTTCAGTTAAATTTGATGGCTTTCTTCAGCATTGCCCACAAGTTCTCAATGGAATTTAAGTCAGGACTTTGGGAAGGCCATTCAAAAACCTTAATTCTAGCCTGATATAGCCAAGCCATTTCCACTTTTGATGTGTGTTTGGGATCATTGTCCTGTTGGAACACCCAACTGCGCCCAAGACCCAATCTTCAGGCTGATGACTTTTGGTTATCTTGAAGAATTTGAAGGTAATCCTCCTTGATTATCCCAATTATTCTCTGTAAAACACCAGTTCTATTGGTAGCAAAACAGCCCCACAACATAATACTACCACCCCCATGCTTGACTGTAGGCATGGTGTACTGGGGTTAAAGGCCTCACCTGTTCTCCTCCAAACATATTGCTGGACTTTGCCGGCCAAACAGCTCGATTTTTTTTCGTCTGACCACAGAACTTTCCTCCGGAAGGTCTTACTTTTGTCCATGTGATCAGCAGCAAACTTCAATCGAGCCTTAAGGTGTCACTTTTGGAGCAAGGGCTTCCTTTTTGCACGGCAGCCTCTCATCCATGGAGATGCAAAATATGCTTGACTGTGGACACTGACACCAGTGTTTCAGAAGCTTCTAATTCTTGGCAGATCTGCTTTTGATGATCTTCGGTTGAATCTCCACCCCCCTGACCAATTTTCTCAGCAGCAGGTGACAGCTTGCATTTTCTTCCTGATCGTGGCAGTGACAAAACAGTGCCATGCACTTTATACTTACAAACAATTGTTTGCACTGTTGATCTTGGGACCTGCAGCTGCTTTGAAATGGCTCCAAGTGACTTTCCTGACTTGTTCAAGTTAAGGATTCACTTTCCCAGATCCATGCTGAGCTCCTTTGACTTTCACATTGTAGCGTTTGTGGGTGTTTGTATCCAATGACCCTTATTTAAATGGCCTCAGAGAAGTCACCAGCTGTAGTCACTCATAATCACTTACAAGAAGTTAAGAGGCGATGCTATGAAGCTCATTTCACACAACTTTCTTTGTCACTAAAATTGCTAATTTGTTTTGCCTTATGTGTTTTTTTGACCCAGCAGATTTGATCACTTTCTGTTAACCCATATTAAAGTCATAAAAGAACCAAACTTCATCAATGTTTTTGTGACAAAGAAGTATCTGTTCCAATCATTCTATCAGAGAAAAATCAGAGTTGTAGAAATAACTGGAAACTCAAGAGAACCACGACATTATGATCTCCACAAGTGTATTTAAACTTTTGACCACACCTGTACATTTTATCAGAAATACCACTTTTGATGATTTTTCTTAAGTTTCTCCCTTCAATGTAATACATTTGTACTCCATGTTAAAACCATGAATATGGAGGTGAACATTGGGAATCAAGGGGCGGCTTATACGCGAGAAATTGTAAAATTCAAAGATTTCAAGGCAGTTTTGAGGGTTAGTAAATAAGGTAAGGCTATCTTGATGAGAACACAAAACTTTTTAATGACATGAATTACAATTTTCTTACCAGAAGTTCAAGATCTGGCGGCCAACTTGCTTCAATTTTTTCGATTCACTTTACTGTAATAGTTGTCACTTTCGAACAAAAAAAAAAAAGAATACAATCGATGTGGAATTTTGTTTTGTTTCATAATCAGAAATGTAAAATTATTTCCTTTCTGTGTCCGGAAAGGACTGTGTTGTTTGCACGTAGTCAAATTAAAAAAAGAAGTAATGTAAGCACAACCAAGTCTATGGGTGCAATAATAGCATACACATTACTTAGGTATCAAGGTTTATATTTTAACGATCGACCGCAAGACATTTGATCAGCCTTAACTATTGTGATGTGTTGACATGGTAAGCCCTATGGTATTAGCACATTTAATACGGTAAGATGGAGGCGCCCCGAGCGAGCAATAGCAGACACAAGTGTACTCACATCTGGCCAGTCTGAGCAGGTTTAACGATGGTAAGATGGCCATGCGAGCAGTGATGGGAACCTAAGTTTTTTCACGTTTTATGAAAGAAACGGTTTATTTTTTCCTTGAATTACATTTATAGATGTCAAAATGAATTGTGATTAGCGTTTTATGTTTTTCTGTTGTTTATTTTGAATTGAATGACCGTATCGGCCGCATTGTCTTGCGTCATGACATCACAGCCATTTTGTCGTGACGTCATCATTGTCAACTTGCATTTTCCTGCATGTCGTTTTTTTATGCGCTTATAAGCCATACCCTCCATTCAGTCATCATTTTTGGTGTGACAAAGGCAGCTTATATGCGTGTAAAGACGGTAAATATTCATTACTCAAGCAAAGAGCTAATAAAATCGATCAACATAGTCATCTATCAAATATGCAGATTGGATTAGATTGCTGGGTGTCATTTACTTGAGGTCACAACATTCTACTCAATAATTTGAAACCTAATGTGTTTAACTAGAGACTCGGTAGGTTCAACATTTTTTGTTATCAAATTCATTTAAATGAACACCATAATTCCCAACACAGTCCCAATAAGAATTAAACAACAATTGTCATACATCCATACTACATCAACCCAAATTAATATTTGTAGTAAACACATTGCTTCCAGTAAAATTTGTGGGGAGTTAGATTTAGGCTGATTTACCACAATTCATAACTGATCTGTTGAGGAAAAAAAAACAGATCGTGTTGACCTTTTCTGCTTATGTTGGTGTCTGTGTATGTCCCAGACACTTGTCATGTCATCCGCTTCCACCGGAAGAATCATCATGCATCCATACTACATTAACCCTAATTCATATTTGCAGTACAGTGGTACCTCGAGATACGAGCTTAATGTATACTGAGCTCGTATATCGATTTACTCGTAACTCAAACGGAAAGAAATCATTTGTTCCAACCCTCTGAAAAAACACTAAAAACAGGATATTGGATTGGAAAAATATTTTTATATGTTCTAATTCGCCATCTATTAACAAATTAAAAAATAACTAGGGATGTAATAGTACTAAATTTAGACAGATTTTGCAGAGGGGAGAGAGAGAGGGACAGAGAGGGGAGAGAGAGGGGAGAGAGGAGGAAAGAGGCTTTTTGCAAGCAACGTGCTTGTAACATAACATAAAAATTGAACTTGATGCAGACACATTCAAATAAGTTTAATCTAACCTTGCACTAAACTTAATTAAAATTTTGTTTCAAATTTTTCTTTATTTAAATGTTCTCCTTCCAGTGCTCGTAGAGACATTGCACGAGGGAGTTGTGACCAGAAAGACAGTGCCCATGTTGTACTTTTGAGCAGCCTCTCGCGTCTGCTGTATGCTCGTATATCAAAATTTTACACCTACCTCAAATTGCTCATATGTCGAGGTATTACTGTACAGTAAACACATTGCTTCCAGTAAATGTTACTTACGAATGCCTCTAGGTTTGAAAGTTTCTGGTTATGAAAATTTTTTTGCAAATGAGTGACAAAGTCCCCCAAAAAGTAAATGATTTTTCTTATCCATTATTTTATTTTCAATGACCTTTATTAATCGAATACAAATGCAACGTGGCACATATTTTCTCACACACACACAGGGCACACGTAAAAGTCTAAAATGTTCTACAAAGAGGACGGCTTTCAGCTCTTACCGCCATCTGGCAGACAACCACGGGTATTTCATCTATAACGGCCGTGGAGGGAGATATTACAGCAGGGCACATTTTCATAATCTTCATTTATTTTAAGTCATTAATAAATGATTTCCTCATCATTTTCTCTCATTTTTTGTGTTTCCTTACATCTTTCATACAAAATTGGGACACTTTGACCAAATGTAAAGAGTCTAGTTGGTAGTTGTGTGGGGACCGTTAAACGAATTAGAGAACTTACATATAAAGTACACCTCTAGTCACTAAATTTTCAAGTTACGAAAAGACTTGCAACCAATTAATTTTGTAAGTAGAGGTACGACTGTATACATATTGAAATGTCTTTTTGCACTGGCAATTGAAGTTTTAACACTCCTAAAATTCTCTTGTCTCCTGTACAATGTGTTGGTGTCTGTGTATGTCCCAGAGACTTGGTCTGTCATCTGCTTCCACTGGGATGTTCCACAATGGAGCCGGTGATCTTGTCTTATATTTCATCACACAGTGTAATTCACAATTGGCTGAGACACTAACCGAAGAACAGAAGCAGGGCCAGTTAGGCCAATCAGCGTGGGTCTCATGCTTTAACCCTTCACCCCCCTCCCCACCCCGCACACACCCAAAGTTGCTGCTTTAACACTATTGTAATCTAACAATTAAATCATTTCAGTTACTGTTCAGTAAGTACCATACATGTTTACAGACCAAATGACACTGTTAAATTCCTAAGAGGAGCTGTGAAGACTAGACTGAGGATGATTATCCCCTACATAGATACATGGCCACAGGTAATATCTGCATTAATACTGCATTAATAAGCAAACCCACCGTTCTTGAAATATCTTTCCTAAATTTAAATCCAATCATATTTTTGACTTTGCTGCTACTGTATGTCACCAGGCTATAAGCATTCTGATTTTGCCAAATCACATCCCCAAAAGTGTCAAACTACTTTCCACCCTTGTGGATGACATCTGGTACTACGCGGGAGATCGATCAATAGATGTGAGTGAGTCTGATCTTTTGCATTCTTTTATTCCACTTTGCTCCACCGTGTGATTTTTTCACCCTTGAATTTAAAATAATCGAAATACACAACAATTCCTTTAGCGGAGTGTTGCCATTTCACTTTCCTAACTTCACTTTCTCCTATTTCTATTACAGATGAGCTGGTACAATAAAAGAGCAGTACTGACTGGAACCTACAACACCACAGAGCTAGTGATGCTTCAGGATTCCTCCCCGGATTTCCAGGACACTTGGAACTTCCTTGACAATCGCATTCAAGATATATTCAGTATCGCTTCTTCTGCCAAACAGGTAGGGGCCACATTGGGATTGGCCGAGGACATAAACATAGGTGACTAGGATAATAGATTATTTTAAAGGATTTTAGGTTAAATATATATCTATTATTGCTACTAATAATTAGTGGCTGAAAACAGCATTTCATGAAATTAACCGTGACACATATCCTGGAAAAATGCATTACACAGCATATTCTTGCAACTCTTATAAGGCAATGTTTCCCAACCAGTGTGCCATGGGCGATGCTCAGGCGTGCCGTGGGAAATTACAGGAAATCATACACTAATAATCCAAGAGAAAAATATAAATCTCATCTCATCTTTTCTGAACCGATTTCTCCTCATTAGGGTCGTGGGGGGTGCTGGAGCCAATTCCAGCTGTCTCCTGGCCAGAGGCGGGGGGACAACACCCTGAATCGGTGGCCAGCCGATCGCAGGGCACGAGCAGATGGACCACCATACACACCCACACCCATACCTAGGGGCAATTTAGAGTGTCCAATCAGCCTACCATGCATGTTTTTGCAATGTGGGAGGAAACCGGAGTACCCGGAGGAAACCAACGCAGGCCCGAGGAGAACATGCAAACTCCACACAGACGTGACCTGGAATTACTCAGGACACCAGGGCTGTGAGGCCGACGCGCTATCCCCTCTCCAGCGGGCCGCCCGGGAAATCGAAATATTAAGAGATTAAAATTTAACTAGTCCGAGGTTAAATTACAGATATGAAATCATTGTTCTAATATAACATAATTCAAATTGTAATATTATGAGATTAAAGTGAATTTGTTGCTTATTTTTATGTAAACCAGAAGCTCTGGTTTTCCGGGCTTCAACTTTTTTCGACGTTAAGTCCGTGTGAGCACAAAACGGCTCTTCTCGTAATGTCAGACAGTTGAAGTAATATTGGGAGGAAAAAAAGTTGTATTAAGTAATTTTCCTGTTTTTACACTACATGAACCAGTTGTGTGGTTTCAGCGGCATCAACTTTTGGCGAATTAAAGTATATGTGAGCACATTACTTTTTGCGTAATATATGGAGAAAAAGTCCAAAATTAAAATAAGGTTAAAAAACATTGCATTCATTATTTTAACATCAGTCGAAGTGAAAGCTGTTTGGGTCTGCGGACATCAACTTTGATGACGTTAGATCGGTTTGAAAAAAATAGATTTTTGAATTCTTTGGGGCTACATATTTGATTTCTGTGAATAAAACTTTAATGAGAAGACTTTATATAGGTATATATATATATATGATAATATAGGCGACAGTTTTAAATTAGATTTTCAGCTAGTGGCGAGGGAAACCGGGAGACATTCTCCCTAGCGTGTCTGAGACCTGTGGTCTCCCGGTGGGACATGCTAAGGGAGGTGTCTAGGAGGCATCCTGATCAGATGGGACATAGATCGACTGGTAAATAGAGAGGCTTGATTTTTGGCTCAGCTCCCTTTTCCACCATGACAGTCCGCATCACTGAAGACACCGATCCGCCTATCGATCTCCCGCTCCATTTTTCCCTCACTCGTGAACAAGACCCCAAGATACTTAAACTCCTCCTGAGGAAGGACCTTATCCTTGAGGGCATGCCACCCTATTCCAAATGGGGACCATGGTCTCAGATTTGGAGGTTCTCATTCTCATCCCAACCATTTCACACTCAGTTGAGAATCGTTTCAGCGAGACCAAAATTTTCTTGAAGCCACCCGGAAGTCGTTCTCCATCGCCTTACTGAACTGCTCACATGCTTGGGTGTTTACATAGGAGATGACCAGCGTCAGCTGCCTCCGGAGTCCCATGGGCCAAAAGGGCTTGATGGGAATCATTTTTCAGTCTGACAGCATCCTTTACTGCCTGTGTCTACCAGCGAGTTCTTGGGGTTATCGCCACGACAGGCACCGACCAACTCACGGCTGCCCCTGCGGTCTGCCACCTCAGCAATAGAAGCGCGGAACACGGTGCACACCTGCCCGGCTCCTCTCACCGTGAGCGACTCCAGAGTGTCCAAACCCGCTCGAGTAGAGAACACCAAGGATTCCTCTTTTGGCCGCTGCCCAACTGTCAACGCACCCGACCTCTTTGGCCCCTCTCACACGTGGTGAGCCCATGTGCAGGGTAAACCACGTCGTCTTTTCGGGCTGTGCCTGGCCGGACCCCATGGGTGTAGGCCCGGTCACCAGGTGCTGATAGATGAAAACCGATGCCTGAAAGCGGAGCTGTCCCAAGTAAAAAAGGCGCTGGCCGAAGTTCAGATGGAGCGCATCTTGTTGCTGCACAGGATCAACACCAGCTAGCTTCTCCCGAAGTTCTTTATTTTCTTCGTTCCCTTCCTCCACGTCTGGCTTCAGTGTGGGTACCAGTGGCACAATGCTCCAGAAAACAGCTCCAAGGATCACTGGCACACATAAACCCCATCACCACAATAAGACGATTTTATTCCCAGCTGGGAGACAAACCTTCGAGCGTCCTCTGCGTCAGCCCCATGGTTTCCTCCCAGTTGGAGGTGCCCAGAGCACCTCACCGGGGAGTCGCCTGGGAGGCAACCTTATCTAGTTCCCCGCAATATGGAAGAGAAGCAACTCTACTCCTGACCCCCTCCTGGATGACCGAGCATCATAGCCTATCTCAAGGAGAGCCCATACAGCCTGCAGAGGAAACTCATTCCAACTGCTAGTGTCCGAGAGCTTGTTCTTTCAGGGTAGGGACATGTATTGATCAGTGAATGGAGAGATTGGCCTTTGGGCTCAGCTTTACACCACAATTGCAGACGTCACACCACCTGTCAATCTCCTGCTTCATTCTTCCCTCACTCATGAAGACCTTGAGACACTTAAATGCCTCCACTTTGGGAAGAATCTTGTACCTGAGGGTATGCCACCTTTTTCCGACTGACGGACATGGCCTCAGATCCCGACCTCTTCACACTTGGTTGTGAACCGCTCCAATGAGAATTGAAGATCTCGGCCAGATGAAGCCTGCAGAACAACATTATCTGCAGAAAACAGAGATGCCATCAAAATGTTTTAACAGAATCAGTGACATGAAGCATCCCTGGTGAAGTCCAGCTTTTACTGGAAATGAATCAAATGAACTGCAGGCTACGCAAAACAGACTACGGTCATGCAGAGCCCAGACCACGGTTCACTCTGTCCATGACTACCAGGCTAGCTGATTTGAAGCAGGAGGTTATCCAGATATTAATAGCAGAGCAGTACTTTGGAGCCACAGGGGGAGCATATGCGGATGTCTCCTCTCAGCCTCTGGTTAATTCTGTGGAATCAGGTAGGGGGGAGAAAGATGAGGTAGGCAGGGATGGTGTCACCTCGAATGTAAAGGCTCTAGCTACGAATCATGATCCTTCGCCACTGGTTGGCTCGAGGATCAGGAAAACCAGATGGAAATGGTACTGTACCTGTTGGGGAAGGTCCCCATGTTGCTCTAGAGATGTTACGTACGCAATATGAGGCTAGGGATAGGGAGTATGGTCATCAGCTGGCCCTCAAGAAAATGGAGTTCGATTTGAAATATGCCCATCAGCTAGCCCTCAAAGATATAGAGAAGGAGATTGAACTAAAAGAGCTGGAAGTTGAACTCGCAAAGAGTTCCAATAGGGAAGAAAGTATGGGGTTTAATGTTTGTCAAAGCCTTCCTTTTGTACCGCCGTTCCGTGAGAGGGACGTTGAGCCGTGGTTTAGTACGTTTGAACGGATAGCACAGTCCAATAAATGTCCAGAAGAAGGCTGGGCTCTAGTCTTACAAAGTAAACTGTCAGGAAAAGGGCTTGAAGCGTTGAGTACGCTGTTGATAGAAGACGGGCTGGTATATGATAAGGTAAAACCAGCAGTGTTGCGCGCTTATGAACTGGTGCCTGAGGCGTACCGTCAAAGGTTCAGAAACCACAAATTAAAGCCTGGACAGGCCGTGGCTGAGTTTGCCCAGGAAAAAGAAGTATTCTTTAAACGTTGGTGTGAAGTAAGCAAAGCTTCCACTTTTGAAACACTTACTAAGTTACTACTAGTTGAGGAATTTGTTTGCCTGAACGAATAGTGGCCCACTTAAACGAGCGCGAGTTTGAAACGATGTCACAAGCCACCGTTCTGGCAGATAACTACTTGCTGACGCTCAAAAGCTCGTTTGGGTCTACTCGATCTGATAACCGGGGCTCTACTTGCTCAAATCCGGGTAATAAGGCTGAAATTCCTGGTAAGACAGTAACGCCCTCGTGGCGTCAAAACTCTGTCTCAGAGAGCAAGACGCGTAGATGTAGTTTTTGCCATCGAATTGGGCATCTTAGAATGAATTGTTTTTCTTGGAAAAACCATCAGAAAAGGGACCAGGTGGAAGATTTGAACGTGAAAGAGACCGGAAATGTTCAGACACTGAATCGGCCGTCTACAGTCTCTGATGTCAAATCGTCATGTGACTCAAAGGACGTAGTCGATAAGGGGTACACGTCCTATTTGTATAGTGGGTGTGTCTCTCTCCCTTCGGATTTACAAGTTCGCTCGGTCCGTATATTACGGGACACCGGCGCGAACCAGTCTCTGATGTTGTCTGGTATCCTGCCTTTTTTTAGTGAGTCTGAAATAAATGTGTTGGTAACGGGAGTAGGTTGCGGTTATATATCCGCCCCGTTACATCAGGTCCACTTAAAGTGTGCGTTAATCACAGGTACATACAAAGTAGGGGTAACCTCAAGTTTGCTAGTGGCAGGGGTGGATATTCTTTTGGGGAACGACATTATCAGGGGGAGAGACAGAGTAGTGCCTGGTGTGGAGGTGCTAAAGTAGCCTGTCATGTCATATCCCGATGCGCTTTCCAATAGTTTTCCGGATGTATTCCCCGTATGTGCCGTCACTCGAGCGCAGGGTCGAAAAAAACAAGCAGTAGATTTATCAGACACCGTGTTTCCACCGGAGTTGTTTGATAGGGCTGGTAACTTCACCATAGAGTCTGCTGCGGCTCTAGCCTCTGAGAAGGGAGTTCATGTGACTCATGACGCCCTAATCGCTGCTCAGATTGGGGATAGTACCCTAAACAAGTGTTTTGAAAATACTGTACCCCCCGAAGTTGCGAAGACCATGCCGACAGCTTATTATGTTAATGATGGACTGCTCATGGGTAGGTGGTCTCCGCAGAAGGAGGGTGACGATGGAAGGGATGAGGCCTGTCAAATAGTAGTGCCCAACCCATTTCGCCAGTCAGTACTGTCTTTGGCCCATGACAATTTCTGGGCTGGTCATTTAGGAGTTACTAAAACCTATTCCCGCCTATCCAAGCATTTCTTTTGGCCAGGCCTTAAGAAAAATGTGTCCACGTTTTGCCGCACTTGCCACGTGTGTCAAATGACTGGCAAGCCTAATCAAACAATCTCCCCTGCTCCTTTACGTCCAATACCCATAATGGGGAAGCCCTTTGAAAACATTCTAGTAGATTGTGTTGGTCCCCTTCCACGAACCAAATCTGGCAACCAATACTTGCTGACTGTCATGTGTATGGCCACGCGCTATCCCGAAGCCATTCCGTTGCGAAAGATTACATCTCCATCTGTAGTGAAGGCCCTGATCAAGTTTTTCTCTACGTTTGGTCTTCCACGGATTGTGCAGACAGATCAAGGGACACATTTCTTGTCGGGAATATTTGAGCAAGTGTTGCAGTCGCTATCCATCCGCCACCGCATTTCTAGTGAATACTATCCGGAATCACAGGGCGCGTTCGAAAGATTGCATCAGACGGTAAAATCGGTGTTGCGAAAGTATTGTTTGCATACCGGAAAAGATTGGGATGAAGGATTGCCCCTTGTAATGTTCGCTCTGCGCGGGACAGTGCAAGAGTCAACAGGTTTTAGTCCCGCAGAGATCGTTTTTGGTCACTCGGTTAGCGGGCCATTAGACGCACTAAAAGAGCAGATTGTTGGTGAAAGGCCAGCCAAAACTAATGTACTGCAGTATGTCAGTCATTTTCGCGAGCAATTGCACAAAGTGTGGGAGATGGCTACAGAAAATATCTCTTGTGCGCAGGAAGGAATGAAACTGTGATATGACAAAAAGGCAGTCCGGCGGCCTTTCCAGGCAGGCGATAAAGTGCTTGTTTTGTTGCCTGTACAAGGAGCCTCTCTACAAGCTTGATTTTCTGGTCCTTACTCGATAAGTAAAAAGTTGAGTGAGACAGACTACCTGGTAAACACTCCCGACCGCGGAAAACAGGCGAGTGTGTCACGTGAACATGATCAAGGAATATCATCCACGAGACGAAAGTGATAAAGAACTGCCGGTGGTGCGCAGTACGCTGTCACCCGTATCTTTCGCTGTTACAGTGCCAGTACACACATGTGGCACAGAGTTGCAGGGAGACGAGGATGGTTTGACGGTGTGTGAGACTCAAACACAATCTCCCCGGCCATGCAATTCTGACATGTTACAAAACCTGTCAACGTTAAGGCAACATCTAAACAAACAGCAGGAGTCTGATGTGGTTCAGTTAATTTCAGACTTCCCAACTTTATTTGACGACGTTCTCACCCGTACTACTGTTTTGGAACATGATATTGATGTAGGCGGGGCACGTCCCATTAAACAGCATCCGTACAGGGTTAATATTGAAAATAGGAAACTAATGAAGGGACAGGTTGCCTATCTGGTAGACAATGATCTTGCTCACCCTAGTTCCAGTGTGTGGAGCTCTCCATGTTCACTAGTACCAAAGCCAAATTCTACTGTTCAATTTTGTACCGACTATAGACGGGTGAACAAAGTAACTGCTCCAGACTCATTTCCTATGCCAAGAGTAGACGACTGTATTGATACCATAGGATCTGCCAAATATGTATAAAAAATTTACATGCTAAAGGGTATTGGCAAGTTGGTCTTACGTCTGGAGCATCCGAAATCAGTGGTTTTGTGCCAGTCTGCATTCGAGAACTGTAAGGCTCTCCTTTGCAGTGCCCCAGTCCTCCGGGCTCCTGATTTTTCCTCACCGTTCTCTATTGAAGTCGATGCGAGCGGTCTTGGTGCGGGTGCTGTATTGACCCAGCAGGACCCAGATGGTTTAGTCCACCCTGTTGCGTACTCCTCTAAGAAGTTTTAATGATAGTCAAAAAAGTATTATACAATTGAACAGGGGACGCTTGCACTGCTATTAGTGCTCCAATTCTTTGATGTTTATGTAGGATCTACTTCAAATCCAGTCGCGGTGTACACCGACCACAATCCGTTAGTCTTTCTGGATAAAATGTTTAACCACAATCAGCGGTTGATGTGATGGGCGCTTGTCCTTCATAATTATAATTTGAGTATTCATCACAAAAAGAGGCTCAGAAAATGTTATGGCTGATGCTCTGTCTCAGGTTTAGAAGGAGAGTTTTATTAGGATTGTGTTGGTTGATTGAGCCAGGTTGGTGGTTCAATTTCGTCAACAGGTTGACTCTTGAGGGGGGAGGTGTTACGGCTGGCAGCCTGGACACATTATGTAGGAGGGGTGTGGTTTCTTTTTCTCTACAGGTACATGGAGCTGTGGCTCCACCCCTGTGACAAAGCCCTGCCCAGGCCAACACAGCTGTGACTACTTCCCCATCATCCCTCCTCCAATCAAGATTCCTGACTGACTCCCTTGGCTGCCTATGATTGCAATTGCTGAGGCAGTGGAGTCCTTTCCTTCCTTAGAAAGCACATGGTTTAGTGCAGAGTAAAGTTTGATTGTCCCAGCTTCACCTGGTAATGTCAGTACGTTACTCCTTGTTATATTTTGTATTTGTGCTGGAAAAGTTAATGATTTTGGTTTGCATAGAGGGACTTGAGATAAGTTTAGACACCCCGGGGTATACATATAGTTTGTTTATTTAGAGACGTAGTTATTCCCCTGTCTAGACTTTTATCACATCAGTTCTAACAGTGGCACCCTTCGGCCTTATTTCCTGTATTTTGTGGGTGTTCATTTGGACACCTGTCTGGGAGGGTTTTTTACTGTCTTTATTTGAGGGTGCCACTTTAATATCTTGTGCTTCCCCTATGTTATCCCGTAGTCTAGGTTTTTGTGGACTTTGTTGTAAATAAAATATCACTGAAGGCTACTTGCATTGTTTGTCTGGACTCATCCTTGACCGAACCCGTCTGCTGTGGTAGTTGCGACTCCCTGATATATCTTACCCCAGGGGGAGTCGTAACACCAGGGTTCTCATGCCCCATAAGTGCGGAGGATAGCCCAAAGGAATCCCTTGCAAGGTTGACACAAAACAACAATTCGGACATCACACCTAGTGTTGCTTGACCCATCTGGTGCTGGACCTGTTGTTGGGTGAAGAGCGGGTGCCTGTCTAGCCCTGGGCCTGAGACTGACGGTTTGGTTTGGGTGAAAGTAGTTGCTTAAGATTATTTAAAATATTTGAATATTGCACCTGTTTTTTCCTGGCATTGGCCATAAAAAAAGGTGCTCTTCTACTGGATTCTCTTTTTGTGCATCCTGTGTCTGCAAGAAATAAAAAGAAATGCAATTGATGCAATTGATTAATGCAATTCGAGTAAAACATAAGCTCTTTCGCTCATTCACTGCATGAGATAAATGACAATTTCATTTGGTTTGCAACACTAATGTTATTTAATTGTTAATAAATTATAAACATTAAATATTATACAATAATTAGCTGGAGCCTATCCCAGCTGACTACGGGCCATAGACACCCTGAATCGGTGACCAG
>NW_027551630.1:15000-35000 GCF_051989575.1 Stigmatopora nigra | reverse complement strand
GGGGGCGCGTGTAAACCTGGGGAACAGGATTTTATTTGGCCGTACTAGTATAAAGTGTAATTGCGCATCCACTACAGTAGCTGGCAGTGGTGCTCTCATTGCTACCTCTGTCATGTTTGCGAGAGTGCAACATTTAACATGTTGTACTCATAACAATTTCATAAAATGATTTTATTTATAGTCACGGTGGGAAGTGGGGGGGGGGGGCGCGAATAGTTTTCTTCTTGCTAGGGGGGGCCTAACAGAAAATAATTGAGAAGCACTGGTTTACAATAACAATTGAGGGTCTAGAACAGTGATTTTCAACCACTGTGCCGTGGCACACTAGTGTGCCGTGAGAGATCGTCAGGTGTGCCGTGAGAAATTATCCAATATCCTTTTTTTTTTAAATTAACATTTATTAATAGTTTTCTGCAAATATGATGTCATTGTCCAGTGTCCGTGCTGTAGTAAATATACTATACAGAGTGTCATTTTGTAAAATTTTTGGTTAGTGGTGTGCCACAAATTTTTCCAATGTAAAAAATGTGCCGTGGCTCAAAAAAGGTTGAAAAACACTGGTCTAGAACACTGTTCTACTGAACAATTTACTGTATTAAAATGGACCTCCATAAAACGAGAAAGTGTATCTAAAGTGGATTGCCTGGTTCTTATGAAAAATGTCGAAAAAACGACTAAGTCAAACGGCGGAGTCTCAGAGAAATGTTCCGAAGATGCACTATCCTCGGATAGATTCGGGCGAATGTCCCGATGAATTTCCTGGTTCTCGAAAATTTTCTAAATCCAAAAGAAAATTCTAGGTCAAACGGCAGGGCATCAGAATGGTTCAGTCCTAAGCATGCACTATCCTCGGATAGGCTCGGTGAAAAAGCCCCGGTGAAATTCCTGGTTCTCAGAAAAAGGTTGAAAATGAGACTTTGTCAAACGGCGGTGTCTCACAAAAATAAGTCCTACTTGGTGCACGGTCCCAGGATCGGTTCGGAGCGAAAGCCCCAGTGGATTTAAATTTAATATTTTTCATTATTATTATTTTTTTCTATATTTTTTTTATATTTTTCATTTTTATTAAAAAAAAACGCGAAGCTCTGAAGCCGCGATGGTAGAACCGCAAAGTAGCGAGGTCCCACTGTAATTCTACAATCTAGGTCAACATCTTTATTCTAATCAAACTATTTGCAAGTTAAAATTGTCAATTTGTTGTGCTGTATAAATTGAGATTTTTAGTATAGTATTTGGCTTTCAGTCAGGTGTGGGGTGGGTTTAAGAACCTCTGACGTCAGATATTTGATTTTAAACTAAATGCACATGTCACTTCATTAGAAATGACAACCTTTTGTCATCTAAAAGGTCCTTCACTGGATGTCACATGCTTATGCCTAATTAGGTCCAATATGGACGTCTCACTACGCCTGTACATGTGCTGCACCATTGGGAAGCTCAAAAGGAGGTCACAATTTTAAGCAGCTACGCTGTTTTACTTCCCCGCAAAATTTAATCAGCAAAAAAAAAAGGAGAACAATTTAGCTCGATCCAGAAACTGTGAAATAAATGGCTCGTTGCAATCAAACATCCCGGTTTCCTCCACTTCAACCCGCTGCCCTCTGGAAGCCGCTAGAGAGAAACACACTCAAGGACAGTTTCTTCCCAAGAGCTGTCACCATACTCACCTTGAGTTCTGCACCTTGGATATAACCGAGACCTAATACTACTACTATCCAAGATGGCGCCGTTCAAGCGGAAGCCTGTGGCAGTAGCTCTGCACCAAGGGTGTCAGACTCTTATGTTTTTCATGTTTTACAGCTCTTCTATCTTTTTTTAAATGACATTTTAATATTTCCTAAAGCATTCTTTTTTACTTTACTTTGTACTTTATACTTTTTACTTTAATGTTTTCCAACTTTCCTTGTTCTGTTAGCCTGGCATTTTTCGGCCACTTCTTTTTTGTTCGGGGGACCAGCCAGCCATGCCTACGCTGTCACACACATGGAACTATCTGTCACAATACGCAGCAGAAGGAGCAACACCTCGGTACCGCCGGAGGTCTGGAGCTGGACAAAAGTGCTGGGAGAAGAGGCAACGCTTCTGACCAACCATTCCATCGTGGGATGGGATGGAAGAGTTGTAGGCCCCTAACAGCGACGGAGTCGAGATTTTCTGCCCTGCTGCTGTTTTCTTCAGCTTCAGACTACTGAGTAACTGTGCAAATAAGCTTGCAAGAGCGTATTCTCCACCTTGGTCACAGTCTGCAGCAGTTCCCCATCTCGTGGAAGACTTCCTGTGTGTGGTTCCAGTTTTTGCCCAATTTACAAGGTCGTTTTTGAGTCCGATTCAGCTACCGCAACCAAATTGGCGCTGTTTAAGCAGCAGCCGGCGGCCACGGTAGCTTTGTCCACTCTTGTTCGTTTTGTGTTTTGCGGCTTTTATGTTTTAATGATTTGATGATTCCATTTACTTTGATTTGCTTTGTACTTTGTGCTTTTTGCTTTGCTGTTCTGTGGGGTTCCAGTTTTTGTCCAACTCTACAATGTCTTTTTGAGTCCGATTCAGTTACCGCAACCAAATGGCGCTGTTTAAGCGGCAGCCGGCGGCCACGGTAGCTTTGTCCACTCTTGTTCGTTTTGTGTTTTGCGGCTTTTATGTTTTAATGATTTGATGATTTTAATGATTGATGCTGTTTATTCTGTCTAATCACCCTCTTGCTACCTGCCACAATGTAATTTCCCGAATACGGGATGAATAAAGTTATCCAATCCAATCCAATCCAATCCAATTTATCATGTTGACCACTTATTTTATTACTACTATTTCATGATTGTTTATTTATCATTACTATGTCGTGATTATTTATTTATCATTACTATGTAGTGATTATTTAATATTTCTATATATTGATTTTCTAAGTTTTCTTGTTTGTTGTAGCGTCCATAGACTCAGCGAGTGGTGCAACTATAGGCTGAACGTTTCCAAAACCGTGGAACCCATCCTAGACTTGTGACGGCACAAGCCCACTCCGCTCTGCTGATCTCAATTGGACACCTTATTTCTTATTTAGTGATTATTTACAGTGGGGCAAATAAGTATTTAGTCAACCACCAATTGTGCAACTTCTACTTGAAAAGATTAAACCCTGGAATTGTCAACATGGGTAAACCTCAACCATGAGAGACATAATATAGAGAAGAAAAAAAACAGAAGAATCACATTGTTTGATTTTTAAATAATTTGTTTCCCAATTAGAATGGAAAATATGTATTTGGTCACCTACAAACAAGCAAGATTTCTGGCTGTCAAAGAGGTATCCACTCGTTACCTGTATTAATAGCATCTGTTTTAACTCATTATCGATATAAAAGACATCGGTCCAAAACCTCAGTCTCTCACACTCCAAACTCCATTTTGGCCAAGACCAAAGAGGTGTCGAAGGACACCAGAAACAAAATTGCAGACCTGCATCAGGCTAGGAAGACTGAATCTGCAAAAGGTAAAAAAGCTTGGTGAAAAGAAATCAACAGTGGGAGCAATTATTAGAAAATGGAAGATATAAAAGAGCATTGATAATCTCCTTCGATCTGGGGCTCCATCCAAGATCTCAACACGTGGCGTGACCATGGTAACACTAATCATTACTATACATACTCTAATACGGAAATACATTCTTTAAAAATAAAACAATGTGATTTTCTTTTTTTTTCCACATTCTGTCTCTCATGGTTGAGGTTTACCCATGTTGACATTTATAGGTCTCTCTAATCTTTTCAAGTAATTGGTGGTTGACTAAATATTTATTTGCCCTAATGTATCTACATACACATATACCTATAACTTAACCTACACCTACACGACTGGTTTCATTTCTTGCCGAGACGCGACTTATTGGAATCAACCCAGCGGACGTTCTCTCTAAATATAGCCAAGCATCACGGTAAATTTATTCAAAACATCCCAATGGCAAGGACTTCCGTTTGCTCTTAGCGCTTTGTACCCTCAAAAACACTCTTAATTAAAAGAAACACCACATCAGAAATATAAAGAGGAAACGCCTTACGTGTAATGCAGGTGTGAACGCTTGGAAAATGGACTGAAGCCATGGATCAAACAGCTACAGGACCGGATGAAATACCAGGAAAAGTACCGAAGGCTCACGCACTAGCACAGGTTGTCACAGACATTTTCAACCACTCAATTGAACAAGTAGCTGTCCCAACATTCCTAAAATTGGCCACCAGCATCCAGTACCCAACAAGTCACGCGCAAAAAATCTGGGCGACTACTTTCAGGGAGCTCTCACACCAATCATCAGAGCTTTGAAAAACTGGTACTGAAACACAAAGCCTGTCTTTGCTTTGTTATCTTGTGACCTTTGCGACTCGACGTCACCAGTCGCGTGGCTTGGTTTCTTTGTGCTAGTTCTAGACATCTATGGAGCCGTTGAGCCGTGCCTCTGGTGTCATACATCATCAGGTGATAGGACAGCTTAGCAGGGTAAGGGCAAGGAAGGTGATTACCTACACACTACTGAGGGACTCAGTTTGGAAGAGTGACTACTACATATTTAACCTCAGTCTCAGTCTGCAGAGTGTCCACACCTCGTGGACTTTCTGTGTGTGGCTCCAGTTTTTACGTAGGTCTGCAAGTCTTGCTACTGTAACCAAGGATATTTCTTTAAAACGGGCTGAAATAAATTTCTAATCTAATCTAAAACTCCATGAGCATTCAAGCCAGTATTGTGCTTGAGATAATTGTCACGCGGCCGAAACGAGAAAATAATAAATATAACTATTAACATAAAACAATACTCGAGTAAGAGTTGAATTTACCGTGGGCGCGGAAGTAGGTAAATGCGTGCACGTGTGGGAGAATGCGTGTGTGTGAATGTATTTGCCAGCTGAGAGGCAAAGAAGAATTAAGGCATGAAGCATAACAATATGCGCCACGAAAAATATACGCTTGGGACTGTAAAAAATACGTGTTTAAACGTAGTGTTGAAGCTGTGGAAAGATGCTGATGTTTGAGTGGTCACTTCTGGAACAGTAAACATAAATTTAATGCTCGTTAGTTTGTAATATTGGAATTTGCGCAAAAGCGATCATATTGTTATTCTGCTGCAGATTTTTTAAAAGAAAGCTGGATAAGGTGCTTGATGTTTTCCTTGGGTGTGCTGCTCGTGGTGATAAGCGATCAATTTCTCTGTGAATAGATGCTAGAGAGCAGTATTGAGAAAATATTTTGTAAGTGAATAGAAAAGCTTTTTTAAGTGAATAGAAGCAATTTTGTAAGTGAATAGAAAAGGTTTTGTAAGTGAATAGAAAATATTTTGTAATTAAATAGAAACTATTTTGTAAGTGAATAGAAAAGATTTTTGTAAGTGTGAAGAAAAGATTATTGCAAGGGCATAGAAAAGAGTGGGAAAAGCAACTGAAGGTGTGCAAACAGTTGACTTGAGGTGCATAGAGTTGAGCTAAAATAGTTTGTGTGCGTAGTGTTGACGTTGAGGCGCAATCGGGTTGAGTGAAACTGAGTAGTGGGTGGGACAACGGAGATGTATATCGGGGGGCGTGGCAAATCACTCCTTCCCTCACACAAGTATTAGGTTTTAGGCAGAAGCGAGGAGTGTGCATTGTTTTATTTTTTTGTGACCATTGTGTCGCTTGTGAAGAATTTAAATTATTCCTGTGAATACACAAACACTGACTAATGTGTTTGAATTGAAACCCTAATCTTGTTTCAAGAGTCCTCTTAATTTATTGACATTAAACAAAGCTAGTTGATGTTTGTTTGTTGGCAGTCAATATGCCGCCTTCGTTATATTAGCGGCTGAGCCAATATCTGGGAAGACCGTGGCCACTGCAGTTAAGACAACTTATAGGGCTGGACTTTGGCTCGGCAACTGGGTCCTTATTTAAAAGAGTTGGACATCTCCGGTGAGTCCAGGAAAATGTGTCCATTCGTAAGTGCATGATTGTGGCGAGTGTGTGTTGATAAAATGAGGAAAACAAAAGAATGGTGATATTGCAGCCCGGTTTCAGTATTGAAAATTTGTTGAAAACCAGTCCGCCTCAAGGTTGAAACGCTAAAATTTATGGATGCCAAATTATTACTTTGCTGGCCAGCTTAAAAAAGAGGAAAAAGGTATACCTGCAGTAAAATGTAAATTCAGCTCAAAAGATAAAATATTAACTGATAAAGGTAGTTCTAAAGAGACAAAAATAAAGGCTGGGGGGTTTTAATAGGGAAAAGAGTATGACATAACTTATTTGGGTTTTCTGAATTGGCTATAAGTGCACTCAAATTTGTGTGTGAGTCCTGTTTTCATGTTTTTTTTCCTTCTCCTTTTCCTGTCTCCAAGTGTTCTCACAAGTGTGATCTAATGTGTATTTTTCGTTGCTATCATACTGGGCCGGGAGTCTGTCCCACTATCATTATTGTTCTTGTTTCTCTTTTATCGTGCTTAAGTCTGTGCATTATGAGAAAAGTATAAAAATTGCTAGACAAAGTAGTCAAATGTATGACGGAAGAGCAGTGTCATAATGCTTTACAAATTGATCTAATTGCCGAAACTTTTTAGCTGTGAATATTGTTTATATTGGCATTACGGCAGATAAACCGTGTGAGTTGGGTTAGATTATTTTTAAGACTGGCAAGTGTGTCCAAGCATTGGATTGGTTGGCGCCTAATGGAATAATTTTGTTAGCCTAAACAACATGAAGGCTACTCCTCTCTCCAGCTGGATTTCTCAAAACTGTTGTTAACACCGCTCCCTTGGGATGATCCGGTAGACCTTCATTTGTTTTGAGAACTGAGATGCATGTTGTAAATTTGATGTAATAAACGGCAAGAGATTTGTCGAACGGCAGAATGAACCTTGGACGAAGATGCGTCAGGTTCGATTTCTCTCCTGCAAGATCACCTCAGATGAATCTCATGTCTCTTTTATTTGTGTGTGCATTTGGGAATGCCTATTTGTGAACCTATCACTAACTCTATGTCTTTTTCTTGAGACTGTATCCGTTTTTGCCACTGCAACCAAGATGGCGCGGCACAAGTGGCAGCCGGTAGCCGTAGCTTCGTCTCCTTTTCCTCGTTTTGTGTTTTTGCTGCTTTTCTGTCTTAATGATTTGATATAGTGATTATCAATGATCCCAAATACTTTGCAATGTTTTGTATTTTGTGCTTTGTTGTTCTGCGGCCTTTGCGACTCGGACCCACCTGTCGCATGGCTGGGTTTATTTCGCTCCATTTATGTCTAAAATGACTATCTTTCCTGTATCTGCATTCTCACCCTCCTGCTACTGTTACAATGAAATTTCCCTAATATGGGATGAATAAAGTTATCCAACATACACTAGCGGATAGTATAGCATACGCTAGCACCTACCATAACATAGGTATGCTAAAGGATAGCAAAACATACGCTAGTACCTACCATAACATAGGTGCGCTAACCTACCATAAGTACCTACCATAACATAGGTGCGGATAGCATAACATAGGCTAGCGCCTTTTCAAACGAGGCGCCCTTTGTATTGACAAAAACAGAAAATATATCCACAACAGACTGCGCCCTCCCTATCAGATGGTGCGTTTTGTAGGTGTGAACATATGGTACATCTATAATATTCATTAGAATTTGACCAAGTACATTTGACAACCATAACCCTAACGTCTGAGCACTGGGAGTTTGTGGATGGGCAGAGGGAGCGTGAGAGTAACTTGACAGATGCGATCATAATTTAACAAAAACTTTAAATTTAACTTAAGAAATGAACTTAGATTCCTATAAACACTTGAAAATGTTTTAATCTTATGTTACACTAAATTTAGACCTTGTGCAATAACCAAGGCAAGGAGTAGTGTGTGGAGTAAATTGCCAATAATCAATTATCAGGGATGGCAGTGACAGATGACGACAGAAATATTATATCATATTCAAATTTAATGAAATGCAGGCCCGGGGAGAACATGCAAACTCCACACAGGTGGATGTGACCTGAATTTGAAACCAGGACCCCATAGCTGTGAGGCCGATGTGCTAACCACTCATTCCAACTGGCCGCCCAATAGGCATGAAAACAACAGTACAGAAATCGGCATTCATTCAAACAATTAGATATAGAGTAGCAGGCTGGTTTGGATCAATTAATTGATTTTAGAATACAGTTTTACCTCAATATAATAGTTTATTGTATGTAATAGCATTCAGCGGACACGAGAGGCTGCTCATAAGAACATCAGGGGCACGGTCTCTCTCCTTGCAACTCCCCCGTGTAATGTTTCTACGAGCACTGGGCGGAGCGTAGCATTTTTTGAGTGTTTTTTTCACTCGTTAGTGCAGAATGGCGGAGCGATCGCTAATACGAGAGTACTACTTCCAGGGAAAGTTGGCAAGTGATCGTGCGTGATTCTATTGAGGACATCTGTGTGCATCTTTTTGGGAATATTTTGAAGGGAAGACAAAAGCCAAACAACCCTCGACAGGTTCCTTTAGGCTGCAGCTAAAAGTCAAGGTGGAGGCGGGGCAAATAGAGCCAACCCGGGAGAAAAAAAGGGTATGAAAGTCTTAAACAAAATTAGAATTAAATTTAGTGTGAGGTTAGATTAATCTTATTTTTGAGTGTCTGTATCGTAATCCAACTTCATTTTAATTTGTTTGTTATGTTACGAGCGCATTGCTATGAAAAAAGTCCCCCCCTCTCTCTCACTCTGTCTGTCCCTTTTTCTCCTCCGCAAAATCGGTCTAATTTTATTTGTTACTCTGTTAATAGATGGCACATTAGAACAAATAAAAATGTTTTTTTTTCAATCCAATATGCTGTTCTTTGTGTTTTTCAGAGGGTTGGAATGAATTAATTAGTTTTTAGTTCATTTCTATGGGAAACATTCATCTGAGGTACCCCTTGCCATGCACCACCAGTTTGTCAATCCCCGAAAATGACAAATATGATCTGTTTCCGTGCAAGAGGTTTTATAGCTTATTTCAATATGATGCATGAGAAAGCATATTCCACCCACCCAGGACAGAACAGGGAATGTCTTCCAGGTACTGAAAACACTCCATTTCTACCAAGGCCAAGGGAAATTATACCTACAGTGGTACCACGCGCTTACTGCGTTCCGGTACTGAGCTCGTATGTGTTCTATATTACTTAGGGAGAGTGGCTCCCATTTCTAAAACAAATACGAGGGGATTTGGAGATTAGCTCTTTTTAACATTAGACACTCGAAAATTAACAGGGCTTTCATGGCATAAAACAACTGCTAGAATATGGTCAACATTAGAGAGGGGAGAGGGGGGGTAGAAAGAGAGAGAGGTGTGTGTGTGTACACCAACACACACCCAAATCGACATGGAATTGACTTGAGGTATCATTGCGCCTGCCACCCCAAAAGTCCTGGACCCATTGAAAGAACCAATGGAAATGTAAGACTCAGACTGGTCGTGGAGGAGACAGGAGAAACAGATTCTCTCACTCAGTGGTTATGCAAAATGTTCTAAGAAAGAAGTGTGATAAATGCAAATGATCTGCAGACATCTTTTCGGTCTCCAACACAGGAGGCCCTATCCCCAGGCGATCTGGTACTCGTCTAGGTGATAAAAAGAAAGTGCTGGTTATCTACACGTGGGGACAGACTGCAACGTGTAAATTTGACCGCTAACTTCAAGTTGGCCACCACCGTCAAAGCTGAGGAGTATCGGAGCTAATGGCTCAGTTTCCCTGGGTTAAAGCGGCGAGGAACACCCTGCATCTGGAGACCATTGACTGCAGGTTCCGGGCCTGTGCCGGCGCATCAGTCCAGCTGCAGCAAGGCCAAGAGGCCCGGGTAGCCGACAAGGCCCAGGTGATTTCCAGGTCCGCCCTGCTCTTGACGGAGTGGCCACCCAGCGAGGAGGTGTGTGGGCCATGGTGGGAGACTCGTGCTGCGCCTTCATCCCTGCCGGCGCATCCTGCGCAGTCCGTGATGCCCTGCAGGCTATGATGAACATGCAGAGCGTTGTGACCAGAGAGCCGGTTCGACAGCGGGGATGGCTTTCATCCTCTCAGGCTCATGGACACGCGCTTTTGAAAGCCATTTGTAACAATTTTTGTTCTCGTGCTTGTTATCCTAACCTGTTGTTTACCCGACTTCTCAGCTTTGAACAAACATACCATTACGCCACAGTTGAACGTACCATGATGGTGTAAATTCAGCCAATGCTAACTTGTATACCCATGCAACAACTCATCCCAATCTGACCCTGATGTTGTGCTACTGTCTGACACTGATTAATATGACTTTCCTATTCTGAGACACCAGGAGATTGTCCAAAGTGGGAGGTCAAGGCGGGAATTTTCCCTCAACTGCGTGAGGGCTTTCGCCCCCTTCTGGTCGGTCTAAACTCCAGTTTGAAGTGATTTGTGGAGAATTTCATTTAAAAGTAGCGTCGGTAACAAAAGGAAGTTTCGATATTTTTATAGTCACAAAAGGAGGAATTGTGGGATAGACCTGCCAACTGGCTTAAATATTGTTTGTTCACGTCGAGCCATGTGGCCGAACTGGTTTTACAATTGTTTGTTAAGACAGTGGAATGTAGGATAGGCTAACTAAATTGATCCCACTCTTTCTTAATCTGCTCCTGAAGTTGCATTTTCATATCTATCAATTGCCTTCAAAATATTCCGAAAATGACGCACAGAAATGTCCTCACAAAAGGATAACGCACGAGCACTTGCCAACGAATAATAGTCTTTAAAGAACGATCGCAGGACCTTCTTTCTTTAGAAAGAGTAACAGGACATGCAATAGCTGAGCTTACTCACGTATTGATTGTTGGTAATGAAGTTTTATTCTGAGAAAGGGTGCCATTGCCTATGGGTGTTGCGTGCACGAGTATACTTCATTACCCAGAAAGCCCTCATTTTGCCCGCACATGCGCGTTGTGCGTTTCCGGGTTGAAACTTGTCTAAATAAATGTTCAGTCCTCGTAGATATAGTAGGTATACACACACAAGACATTCGGCAAGAAAGCTACTACAATGATAAACAGCCTCATGTCATGGCCACCTGGCTTGGTCGCATCTCGAAATGGTAATCATATTGCAAGCAAATTATTCGATCAAAATTTCTGTCGTACCACGAGCATGTCGTATGTCAAGCTGTTGTATCACGAAGGTACGACTGTGTTAATGATGGTCATTACTTTTCTAGTACCACCGTTTATTTTAGGTATAATATTACGTAAAAAGTAAATACGTAAATGTAATCCTTACCTTTCCGGCTTTCCATTAGGGTCATATGAGGCCTGAACCTCATCCTCCTCAATTTCAGAATATTCACTCTTGGGCCTTGAATCATTGTAAAAGAAAAGGAGAGGCAAAACAGAGGATTTCATTATTAAGTCAACTATGTTATTGATGTTTATTTATCTGAATAGTTAGGATATGAGCAATGCACCATTCCTCCGGTCGGGGGTAGACTGTGTGCCTTAATGCATTGTCTGGGTCATATTCAAAAGACACTCCTGCAGTTGGGTTCCACTTGGCATGCTCCTTACCAAATCCTTTTTTGGCATAAGCTCTCAATCGTAGTTCCTGCCCTTTGCGAAGCTTTACCAGCAAAATTTCTATGAATATAAACAGAATCATTTAAAAAAGTCCCTTTATTAATCAGCAGCTATACCAATAACAAGTGTACTAACCACCAATTGGCCTGATGAAAGCATTATAGTATTTACCCAAGTACCAGAAAGTTTACATTTCGGAATATTGAGAAAAATAAACCAAAAAGAAAATATATAGGTAGGATTGATCATTTGGTTCTGTCTGGTGTCTGTCTGTCTGGTGTCTGTCTGTCTGTCTGTCTGTCTGTCTGTCTGTCTGTCTGTCTGTCTGTATCTGTCTGTCTGTATCTGTCTGTCTGTGTCTGTTTGTGTCTGTCTGTGTCTGTCTGTGTCTGTCTGTGTCTGTCTGTGTCTGTCTGTGTCTGTCTGTGTCTGTCTGTGTCTGTCTGTGTCTGTCTGTGTCTGTCTGTGTCTGTCTGTGTCTGTCTGTGTCTGTCTGTGTCTGCCTCGTGCTTGTGTGTCTGTGTCTGTCTGGCTTGTGTGTCTGTGTCTGTCTGTGTCTGTCTGTGTCTGTCTGTGTCTGTCTGTGTCTGTCTGTGTCTGTCTGTGTCTGTCTGTGTCTGTCTGTGTCTGTCTGTGTCTGTCTGTGTCTGTCTGTGTCTGTCTGTGTCTGTCTGTGTCTGTCTGTGTCTGTCTGTGTCTGTCTGTGTCTGTCTGTGTCTGTCTGTGTCTGTCTGTGTCTGTCTGTGTCTGTCTGTGTCTGTCTGTGTCTGTCTGTGTCTGTCTGTGTCTGTCTGTGTCTGTCTGTGTCTGTCTGTGTCTGTCTGTGTCTGTCTGTGTCTGCCTCGTGCTTGTGTGTCTGTGTCTGTCTGGTGCTTGTGTGTCTGTGAGGCATAGGGACCCTGAGGAGAAGGATTTACTATTGACATCTCGTCAGCTTGGGCCTTCGGGTCGACAGATGTCACTAGCCCTCACTCGATCCCAAATCGCGCATGAGTGGCTCCACGTGCCATTCCCCGGAAACCGCTTCAGCTGGCGGGCAAAACCTCATTGCGCTTATCGGGCAGAAGGAGCCCGCACCCTCTTTAGGGAAATCCTTCTAGGAGATTTGCACTCCAATCAAAGCATGAAGGCTCTGGCAGCAAGGAGCTCGATGATGTCCTTGGCAGATGAGTGTGGACCAATGGCACGGGCATCAAGTCGGTGGACAGAAATGGACGGCGACATAGGGCTGATTACAAGTCAACTGCGGACTGGAGAGGAATGGGCCCCGCCAGTCTTTCATAGCCCCTGTAACACCAGATGAAAAATGAACCAAAATAGAACCTCCATACTGGCTCGGTCGTCGCCCAGGACAAAAAGGGCCGCGCTTTCCGTCATGCATTGGGGCGGGAGTGTCAAGTTGGCTACTGATGCGACCATAAACGATAAAAACAAAAGTGTAACAAACATAGCAAGAAAAATACGGTCAACAGACCTAATCAGTATTGGCACATGGAATGTCCGGACTCTTGCCCAGGTAGGCAAGATTCATGAGCTCACCCACAGCCTTTTAAACTACCACTGGCACATGATTGGACTTTGCGAAGTCAGATGGAAAAATCAAGGTGTGCATCAAACCGAGGATCAACATGTACTCTACTACAGTGGTGAATCGGATGTACACCAGCGTGGCGTTGGCTTCTTTTAACAAGTGTGAAAAACTCAATTCTTGGTTGCCGACAAATCTCAAGCAGACATATCCATACGCCTGCGAGCATCGCCGTTCAATACGACGGTTATCCAGGTTTATGCTCCCACTAGTGATGCTAGCGATGACATAGCTGAGGAATTTTATTCTCAACTACAGGATACTGTCAACTCGACTGACAAGAAAGATATTATCATCATACAAGGGGATTGGAATGCCAAGGTTGGGATAGATGCAATCGAGGATTGGGGAAACCATTGTGGACCCTCCTGCAATTTAACAACTAACGAGCGTGGACTACGCCTACTTGAGTTCGCCAGTCTTAATGACATGGTGCTGGCTAATACCCTTGGCACACACAAGGATTCAAGACGCTGTACGTGGCATGCCCCCAATGGCAAGCGTCACCAAATCGACTATATCCTGGTGCCAAATCGCTTCAAATCAGGTATCAATAGAGCCACAACGTGCACTTTCCCAGGTGCAGATGTGGGAAGCGACCACGACGTGGTGCTGCTGAACTTCAGAGTCAGACTGAGGAGGATTACCCAATTCTCAAAGACGAAGTTAGATCTGCCATCAAATCACTGAAATCCGGAAAGGCAGCGGGTACCGACAACATACCAGCATTGCTTCTGAAACACAGAGATCAAGCAGTTATTGACATCCTCACCATCATATGAAACCGGATATGGCAGACCGGTAAATGGCCGTCGACCTGGACACAGTCACTGATCGTATCAATCCCGAGGAAAGGCAATCTGCAACTATGTCAGAACTACAGACGTATCAGTTTGATCAATAATGCTAGTAAAGTAATGCTCAAGGTCATCCTGAATAGACTGCAACCCCAAGCTGAAGCAACTTTTGTCGAAGAACAAGCTGGCTTCCGTAAAGGAAGATCCACTGCCGAACAAATCTTCAATCTTCGAGTGCTGTGTGAAAAGTATGATCAACATCAGAGAGATATATACCATGTGTTTATCGACTTGAAGAAAGCGTTCGACAGGGTATGGCATGATGCACTGTGGGCGACAATGAAGAGATACAACATAGGCTCAAAGGTCATTAAGATCATACAGGAACTGTACGCCAAAGCTACCAGCGCAGTACTTGTGCAAGGTTTAATAGGCGACTGGTTCCACACCCAGGTTGGCGTACAACAGGGATGTCTGTTATCCCCCACACTGTTCAACATACTTCTTGAGCAAATCATGACGGATGCACTTGACGACCATGTTGGTTGAGTCAGCATTGCTGGCCGAGTGGTCACCAACCTCAGATTTGCAGATGATATCGATTTGATTGCAGGTTCTGAACTCGAACTAGCCGATCTTGTGGCTCGCCTTGACAAAGCAGCAGCAAGATATGGTATGGAGATCAGCGCCGAGAAAACGAAAATCATGACGAACAGTGTTAGGCCTATGATGGGCAAGATTGCAGTAAATGGCTCCCAGTTAGAAACTGTGAAGCAGTTCAAATACCTTGGATCGACCATCAGTAACGAAGGCTTCAAGGCTGAAGTCTTGGTTCGTGCAGCTCAAACTTTAGTAGCACTGGCCAAACTGAAACCCGATATGGAGAGACAAATCCATCAACCTCCGCAGCAAACTCAAGCTGCTTCGTGCCCTCGTCCTGTCAATTTTCCTCTACGCAAGTGAGACATGGACGTTGACTGCTGAGCTTCAAAGGAGAATACAAGCACTGGAAATGAAATGCTACAGGACGGTTCTCGGTATCACCTACAGAGACCGGGTATCAAACGATGAAATTCGGGGTCTAATTACTGCTCATGTAGACAAGTATGAAGACCTCCTGTCAATTGTAAAGAAGAAGAAGCTCAAGTGGTACGGCCACGTCGTCTGGGGTAATGGACTTTCCAAAGTCATTCTCCAAGGAAATGTCAGTGGCAAACGCAGACGAGGTGGCCAGAGTAAATTGTGGACGGACAATATCAAGGAGTGGACGGGATATGGCCTCAACGCAACGCAAGTAGTCGCCCGCGACCGAGAGAAATGGAGACAAATGGTTCAAGAATCTTTATCACGCTGCCCCTACGACCCTGGTGGGTTACGGGACCCTGACTGACTGACTGACTGTGTGTCTGTGTCTGTCTGGTGCTTGTGTGTCTGTGTGTCTGTCTCTGACATTACACAAGAGTGTTGCGGGGAGAGCGACAGTGCCCATGATGTTCCTATGAGCAGCAGCTCGCGTCCGCTGTCTGCTCGTATATCAAAATTTGTCTAGTATCTCAAGATAAATATTTGCCCCGAAATTTTACTCGTGTCACAAATTGCTCGTATGTCGGGGCACTAGTATGTCGAAATACTACGGTAGTGTTCTTTTGATGGAATTCAACAAACCTAATAAGTTCGACTTTTGACTAAATGTTCTTCCAAAAGCATGATTGGAAGAACGTAAATACGTTTTGGGACAAACGTAAGATGAGCATTTACATTCTCTTTGGATAGCAATGTTTTTTCCTTTGAACTCTGCCATGGATGCCAGCTTCGACCAGTGGTTTTCTTACAGTCGAGTCATGAGCATTGAGCGTAATTGAGGACAGCCAGGCCGACACTTCTTTTGATTTTTTGTAGGTTATTTTGTGACCTCCTGGATGAGTCGCTGTGACAAGAACATATTTTTTGTTTTGTTTTTTGGCATTCAAAACTTTTTCCCCAGATTCAGCATCAAATGATCGAAATGAGACAGTGGCACCAAGAGCTCACATGTATAAACAAAACAAAATGAATTAGATGGATGTACAGTCGGACTTACCATTTCGTTCAGCGTAATCATTAGGGTCATTGTCTCGACTCCTTGATGTCACCTGAAAAGAGACACTTATCAACCCCAATTAACATGCCCGACTTCACTTGGAAAGCTGCAACTAATTAAACCTTTCTAAAAATACACCAAATTCGGTGTGCAAAATAAATAAACAAATCCCTTGTATTTGTTGGCATTTATTGGTACCTAGGCCAAAATCTTTACTTAAATTACATAATTTTTGAGGCTATATCCTAACATGTTAAATTGATTTAAACCACAAATTACAACTTGTGAAAATTAATTATAGCAATCTTCAGTGGCATCACTTAAAACTTTACCTAGACATGAGGAATTTAATGCATTGGATGTCTTCTCATTCTATCTTTTATTAAAGGAGAGCCCAGGGAAGTAAACTCATTGTCTACTTGTCTCTGGGATCTTGTTCTTCTGGTCACAGCGCAAAACTTCTGATTACCGTATTTTCACGACGATATGGCACACCGCATTTGAAGGTGGTGTCAGTAATGAGTGCTAATTCTGTATTTAACACACACACAAGACGCATCGCATTTAAACGTAAACCGCTCTGCATTACACAGGTCTACCGCACCGCATTATACGGGTCTACAGTAGAGCCTAGAGCAGGGGTGTCAAACTCCCTTTGGTCTGCGGGCCGAATACAGCTTAATTTGAGATCAAGCAGGCCGGACCAGTAAACTCATTGCAAAATTATATAGAACTAACAATGATCCCACTTTTTTCCCTTGTTTAGTCACTAATACTAATAATTAGTGCAAAGAATGAGTAAATTATCAAAATGTTTATTAAGAGAATTTTCCTTTTACATTATGAACAATATATTATGAACAAGAGAATAACAAAAACATAAATAAAGTATATGCAATTTTAACAACACATTTACAGTTAAAAATATATTTAAGTATTGCTTTCATGTTGTCTGCACGTACTAAAACACTTACCTCTAACTGTCTTTCACTTATCTTCAGGCAGCCAGTAGGAGGCAGATCATTATCTTTTCATATTACCTCACCCCGAAGTTATAGGGATAGGGAGTCGTGTTACCGCCAGTTTAGAGTCCTATTTGTCCATACTTTGTGGGACCTATAGCGTCTGCCAGAGGGCAGCAGCTGGAACAGATTGTGACCAGGGTGGTATGGGTCCCCGATGATGTTCCTGGCTCTGCTGACGTAACGAGGGCTGGCAATGTCTTCCAGTGAGCGCAGAGAGCAGCCGACAACCTTCTGGGCAGTGTTAATCACTTTCTGCATGGCTTTTTTTCTGCTGCCGTGCTTCCAGCGTACCACACTGATACAGAATGCCAGGATGCTCTATTGAAGGTTACCAGAAGCTTAGTGTCCAAGGAGTTCCTCCTGAGCACCCTGAGGAAATGGAGTCATTTCTGGGCCTTCTTTACTACTGTCGTGGTGTTTGTAGAGCAGGAGAGCTTATCAGTGATGTGGAACCCCAGGAATTTAAAGGAATGGCCCCCGTCTACACAGACTCCATTTATGAGTGGCGCCAGATCTGTGCTGTGGTTGCGAAAGTCCAGTATTATTTCTTTAGTTTTCGTGGTGTTTAGTGTGAGATTGTTCACCGAGCACCACGAAGACAGTTTGTTGACCTCATCTCTGTAGGCTGACTCATCCCCTCCTCAGAGGAGTCCGACCATAGTGGTGTCATTGGCAAATTTGATGATGAGTTAGACTGGTGGGTTTGTGTACAGGCGTATGTGTACAGGGAGTACAGAAGAGTACTCAGTACACAGCCTTGAGGGGAGCCAGTGCTCAGTGTAATGGAAGGAGAGAGGTGGGGAACAAGTCAAACAGTTTGTGGTTGGTTAGATAAGAAGTTCTTTGTCCAGCAGCAGATGGAAGAGGATAGTCCAAGGTGGGTTTGTCAGTCAGAAGGTCCAGTTTTATAGTGTTGAAGGCTGAGCTATAGTCAATGAAAAGCATACTCACGTAATTCCCATAGTTTTCCAGGTGGCTCAGTGCTGTGTGTAGATAAATGGCGATAGCATCCTTAGTGGACCTGTTTGCTCTATAAGCAAACTGGTGAGGGTCAACTGAGGGAGAAATTGTATTCCTGATATGGCGGGCGACCAACTTTTCAAAGTACTTCTCTTCCGTCGTAAAAGGTCCTGAGCAGTATCTCTCACATTCCAAAATCAGTAGTCTCCTCAGCAGGTAGAGGCGGCTCTGGCCCCTCTTGTGCAGGACAACTATGTTTGTGGACCAGTATGGTCTGTTGTTGGGGTGAACACCCAGGTACTTAAAATTCTCCATGATTTCAATGTCTGTACCGTGGATGTTCACCTGAGTGGTTTGTTGGGGCTTCCTCCGAAAATCGATCACCATTTCCTTTAGCTTACTAGCATTGATTTAGAGGTTTCGCCTACATCAGTTAACAGAGGCTGTGATGACTCCCTTGTACTCCAAGATGATTGTTTCCATTGATACAATTTAATACTTAACTTTAAAACAAAATATTAAAAATTCTGAATAATATATTTGATATAACCCAAATGGATCATTTTAAAATAAACGTTATATTGTTGCTACCAAAATAAAAACATTTTAAGAATTTTTGCCTGCATCTTTTTGTACCGAAAATTAACCTAAGAGAGGATTTCAAAGGATTGAAGGGAAATTACATTTTAGCGTACCGTTAGAAATCTATATTAGGCAGAAAATCACTAAAGCAATTCCTTTAAGTAGTTTAAATACCCACTGGGATGACTCTGTGGTTGTTGGACAGAAGGTCACGTGAGGTGACATTACGCGTCTTTTCATCAGTACAACGAACATCCAATGTCAACTCAACAGAGCATTCTGGACAGAATTCATTGCAGGTGCAATCCTGGGGTAAAAACAAATATAATTAACAGATAATAAATTAGGAATCACACTAATCTTCAAGATAATACCGCATATAATTTGGATGGGCTCAAAGTTTAAGAAGACCTGATGTGTTATTAGTTTCATTTATAAATATTTCATAAGTAAAATGATATATTTATGAATGAAACTAGTCACATACATCAGAGGTTGTTAATTTTTCATCCCATCCAAATAATATCCGATTATGTCTTGAGGATTAAAACGTAAGTGTGATTAAATGTATTGTCATTCAGCAGTAGCATATGCAAACTGGAAACAAAACCACAGGTTTCATGGAAAATGAAAGAACTGCTCGGGTCAAACAATTATGAATGTATATAAGGTGATTCAAAAAGAATGTCGCCTAATTATCAAGTAATACGTCAAAACCAAAAGACTCAATAATTTCCCATACGTATCTATTAAAACTAACAGGTAAATAAACGTGATTCCTTATTACAACCTAGAAGAAGCAGCTACGTGTGTGTTGTGTCATAAAAAATCTTAAAAATTGCAATCTAACATATTGAAATTAGAGATGATTTGCTGATCTGAACTTGTATCACTGTAATGTTCGAATAAAAGTTTAATTTATCGCCCGGACCGATCAAATCTGTGAAAATTGACCAACTTAAGGGCCATATCTCAGGACTTAAAGAATTTGAAGCTAATCCTTTATCTTCAATATCCCATTTACTCTCTGTAAAGCGACAGTTCCATTGGCAGAAAAAAAAACAGCATAATTCTACCAGCACAGAGCTTGATGGCAGGCATGGTATACTTGAGGTTATGCCTCACCTTTAATGCTCCAAACATATTGCTGGGCATTGTAGTCAAATAGCTTGATTTTTTTTCTTCTGACAGCCGAACTTTCCTCCAGTAAGTCTTATCTTTGTCCATGTGATCAGCAGCGAACTTCAGTCTAGCCCTAAGGTCTCAGTCCATGGACATGCAAAACACGCTTAAATGTGGACACTGACACCGGTTTCCAGCAGCTTCTAATTCTTGGCAGCTTTGCTTTTTGGTGATTCTCGGTTGAATCTTCACCCTCCTGACCAATTTTCTCTCAGCAGCAGGTGATGGCTTGACCCTAGGTTTTCTT